>NC_068368.1:32281115-32443605 GCF_020536995.1 Dreissena polymorpha | reverse complement strand
AACAAAGATCTAGTTGAAGAAATTATTGTTTTGTGTGAGTTATGTTAATAAACAAAGACCAACTTATTGATAAGGTGTTAAGTGAGTTTTTAGCCTTGTTGCGGCTTTCCAATTATTTATAAAAAGACCAACTTAAACTCGCTTTAACCCACTTCTGTTATAAAAAGACCCACTTCTGTTGTAAAAGACTCGCTTATGAAACAAAAAGACACACTTAAACACACATAAAAACTCATAAATAAAAAGACTCACTTTTGACACATAAAAAACCAACTTCTTACAGCAAAAAAACTCGCTTTAACACACATCTACTTTAAAAAACCAACTTTAAACTCAGTTAAGCACAGTTTAGCTCACATAAAACTCGCTTTTATTAGCAAAAACCAACTTCCGCTCAGAAAAACTTAGAAAAAACACAGTTTTATGTTGGTTTAAGTGTGTTTTGGTATGAAAGTGGGTTAACTTTTTGCAAGGGAGAGTCTAAGCATTTCTCTGTTCAGTTTATTACCACATCAGAAGTTAGTACTTTAATTAATCAACTTCATTCAAACAAATCTGCTGGGGCTGATGGTATAGGACCCAGCATTATTAAACTTTGCAAAGATTTCATTATACAACCAATCACTGCTCTTATAAATAACTGTATATCACATGGAACTTTCCCGACATGCTTAAAATTGCAAACGTAATACCTTTATATAAGGGTGGATTGGTAGAAGATCCCAATAATTATAGACCAATATCACTTTTACCTACTATATCTAAAATATTTGAAAAGCATATAGCTAAACAATTGCATATATATCTAGAATCTACAAGTCTATTAAACAAAACCCAGTCGGGTTTTCGCAAATATCATTCTTGTCAAACAGCATTGATTAATATAGTTGATTCATGGCTTAAACAAATTGATAATGGAAATCTGGTAGGTACAATTTTCTTGGATTTTAAAAAAGCATTTGATCTTGTGGACCATAGGGTTCTTTTACACAAATTAAAACTTTATCATTTTAATGATAGGTCATGCGACCTATTTTCTTCATATCTCCGCAATCGATTTCAGTTTATCAAAGCAGAAAACACTACCTCTACTTGTAAAGCATCATTGCTGGTGTTCCCCAAGGATCTATTTTAGGACCTCTTCTATTTCTTATTTACGTTAATGATCTTTCGCTAGATCTTACATGTGATTCTGCAATGTATGCTGATGATACAACATTGCACACTGTGGGAACAAATATTCAAACACTTCAAAATAAGCTACAAACAAATCTTTCAATTTAAATGATTGGTGCCAAACTAATAACATGATTATTAATCCACTAAAAACTACTTGTATGGTATTAGGGTCAAAACGGAAAGCTCAAAACATGACAGATCTAAAACTTAAAATTTCAGATACGGTGATCAAAACAGTAAATTGTCAAAAACTTCTTGGCCTTCATATTGACAATACTCTATCTTGGAAACTACACATTAACAGCGTTTGTTCAAAAATGTCATCACGAATGTTTCTTTTGCAAAAAATAAAACCATATTTAACCCTTGAAATGCGTAAGCTCTTCTATAATGGTTATATCTCACCTATATCCGACTACGCATGCGTTACCTGGGGTTCAGCGGCCAAAACGGAAATTGATAGAATAGTCAAATACAAAAGCGTTGTGGTGCACATATTTTAAATAAAAAGTACAACACTAATTCAAAAACACTATTTAAAGATCTAAAATGGTTGACTTTCGAACAGCGTAATCACTATTTCATGTCAGTTATTGTATTTAAAGCATTTCACAATCAAACCCCAACATACATACGTGACCTTTTGACACCTTCACAAAATATTCACTATAACTTGCGATCTTGCGAAAAGGGGGATTTAAAGCTAGTGCGAATACCCAAAACAAACTATTTCAAACAATCGTTTGAATTTTCTAGCAAAACAATTTGGAATTCGTTACCCCAATCTATACGTCAAACAAACAATTTAATTACATTTAAGAAAAAATTAAAAGCTTATCTTTCTTCCACACTTTATGAAATAAACTGAACATGCTTCATGTTGTTTTAGTAAATAACATTAGTTTAATGTTTAAATACTGTTCTTGCATAAATGGTTATTGTAGTTTTATGTCTGTCATTTGTTTTTAATTATAATATATATCATTATATGTGTATGCATATATGATTCTTTATGTTTGTTCTTATTGCTCAAGATGAAATATGATGTATTTGTTGTAAATTGTATCTTGTTAGAAGACCTTGTTGAAAATAAGAAATGTATTATATAAATTGCATATTATGGAATTTCATCTGATGTATTTCTTAACAAGTCTATCTTCTTTAAATAAAGATTTTATTATTATTATTATTATTATGAACTTTTTTTATGCTCCTGAAGGAGGGCATATAGTGATAGCACTGTCCGTCCGTCTGTCAGTCTTTCCGTCACACATTGCGTTTAGGTTTCGAAAATGCTCATAATTGGTATGCATGTGTATATGGACAAGGCCTTTCCATACCAACAAACATTTTGACCCCTGTTACCTTGACGTTGAACTTAGGGTCCGCCTTTAGGTTTGAAATCAGTGTTTAGGTTTCGAAAAATGCTCATAACTTCTATGTCCCTTGAGATATAACCTCCATATTTGGTATGCATGTGTATATGGACAAGGCCTTCCATAACCACAAAAATTTTGACCCCTGTGACCTTGACCTTGAACTAAGGGTCTGCGTTTAGGTTTCAAAATCTGTGTTTAGGTTTCCAAAAATGGTCATAACTTCTATGTCGCTTGAGATATAACCTTCATATTTGGTATGCATGTGTATATGAACAAGACTTTTCCGTACGCACACAAATTTTGACCCCTGTGATCTTGACCTTTAATTTAGGGTCTGCATATAGGTTTCTAAATCTGCGTTTAGGTTTTGCAAAATGCTCATAACTTCTATGTCCCTTGAGATATAACCTTCATATATGGTATGCATGTGTATATGGACAAGGTCTTTCCATACGCACTCAAATTTTGACCCTGTGACCTTGACCTTGAACTTAGGGTCCGCGTTTAGGTTTCGAAAAATGCTCATAACTTCTATCAAAGCGTTTATAGGGGGCATATGTCATCCTAAGACATCCTATGGTGACAGCTCTTGTCAATCACTCTATTGTATATGCAATTTTAATGATGATCAGCATCTTTCAATTTTGTGTATTGGGCCTTTACTTCATTCCCATACTTACATATTCTCAGTCTTCATTGTCAAATCAATAAAAATGTATGTATTATTTCATAGCATAACAATAGATTCAATGGCTTAGCATTGTAACTATTGTACTATTGTGTCTGATATGGAAACTTACTGCATTTGCATTCATTATATTCTTCCAATTTCGAGTAATTGAAGACATTTTTCTTATGAATTCTTCCGTTTATAGAACATGCTGGAACTACTGGAGGACATGGCTAGTGGAGTGCCACCAGAGAAAGTGCGATCCTACACCTACCAGTTGTGTAAGGCAATACACTGGTGCCATAGCAACGACATCATACACAGAGGTACGGGACACTACGTAGTCCTTGATAATTCAGTTAAAATCTAAATAAAGTTTTTTCCCATAGGAATGACATAGTTGAAATTTCAGTATAAATCTGACTTTAGTTCTAGTGATATAGGAATCCTTTGTAGTTAAGTGTAAATCTTATGTTCTGGGATCCTCTGTAGCTCAGTAAAAATAATGCAATTTGGTGTCATAGCAATTACTTCATAGACTTATGTAAGAAAAATAAGCAAGCCATTGTTAACCTTCATAATATTCCTATATATATTGTTATTTAAGATATCAAGCCTGAGAATTTGCTGATTAGCAGTGGAGATGTTCTGAAGCTCTGTGATTTTGGCTTTGCTCGCACCATCAACAATGGAATGAACGGCATGTACACGGACTATGTTGCGACACGGTGGTATCGCTCTCCGGAATTGCTGCTTGGGTACGCTCAGTAGTGTTTTAATTAAAAATATACATTAAAATATTGCCTTGGTTTCAAATTATTTATAAACGTAGAAATATTTGTATATTTTAAGTTTAAGTTTTTTTAATTTCAAATGTCCCAACAAATCTTGTTTGTTATCTCTCACGTAAAGTCAAAATAAGTAGATATGATTAGTTACAGAAAACATATAATTTGGATGTGACCACAAACAATCTGTGACCTTTCTGTATTCTGTTCTTTCTACAGTGTTTTGTAAGATGGTATCCTGTCTGTGGGGTTAAAAATAATTGTCATCTGAACATAATCTTTCAAGGCAGTCTGCAGATCAAATTGTCAGATTATGTGATTTCCAAAAACACGTTCCTTTTTCTAATTACTTTTTTTTCCAAAGAGTTTAAAAAAAACTTGTACACACAAACTTTTTTTTCCACAGTGCCCCCTATGGCAAGGCAGTAGACATCTGGTCTATCGGCTGCATTCTTGGAGAGCTTGCAGACGGTCAGCCCCTGTTCCCGGGCGAGAGTGAGATAGATCAGCTCTACGTCATCCAGAAGATTGTCGGACAATTGCCGCCCGATCAGATGAACATGTTCTATAACAACGCTCGATTCTCCGGGTTAAAGGTGTGTTCATTAGACAAATTTAGTAAAACATAAATACAACCACTTTTAGAGGGTGCATGATAAAACATATTTTCAAACTTCAAAATGATGATGTCAACCTGTGCTTGTGACTCTGTTGTTATCTTGGTTTGACCATGCATTGTATCACCCTCCATGAGATGTGATATTTTATTATGCCCCCGAAGGAGTGCATGTAGTGATCGAACTGTCCCTCTTTCCGTCACACTTTGCGTTTAGGTTTCAAAAAATGCTCATAACTTCTATGTCGCTTCAGATAGCAACTTGATATTTGCATGCATGTGTATCTCATGGAGCTGCACATTTTGAGTGGTGAAAGGTCAAGGTCAAAGGTAAAAAAAAAAATCCAAGGGAAGTAATAAGCTTTAAAGGGAGATAATTTCTTTACCTGCCAAATGATAAAAAAAATCAAAGTGGCGCAGTAGGTGGCATTGTGTTATTGACAAACACATCTCTTGTATTATCTTACCAGAATTGAATGCATTTTAGATGTTAAACCTTTTAATCAGATTTGAAATGTTTGGCTTTTTCCTTGACATATTGTTTTTGATGTGTTTTCTTTACATACAGAAATATGCTCAAATCTTTTTTTTTACTGCTTATAGGCTTCAACAGCTCTCATTTTCTGAGAGAAATATCAATATTTTGGGTATTTAGGGGGCAATGTTTGAAGTAGGAGAATGATAAAACGCTATCTTTAAATCAATTTTAGAGGAAAATTGCATAATTTAAAAGCATTAGTCTGAGAAAATACTGCCTAATAACCTCTTCACCTTTAAAATGTAAAAAAAACACATAACAAATTGATAGTCCCTTTTTTGTAAACATTTAAAGTTCTATGTTATGTGTACAGTTTCCATCAGTGTCCAAGCCACAGACTATCGTGAAAAGATACCAGGGAATACTCAGTAGCGTCATGATAGACTTTATGGTGGTAAGTAACATAGCTCCAAATGCCTATTTATAGCCACATGGGTAGAGAAATCTTTGTCAGCTGATATCTCAGATAATATGATATGCCCTGTCTTTTAAGTTTTCAATAGACTTATGAGTAGGTAATTATAAAGTTTATTGAAAATTGAATAGGTGTCGAGTTACCGTTTGGCAAGATTGCAGTTAGTTTAAAGCTTCATGACGAAAAAACAAAACTCGTGTTCAACATTGAAGTCAGTTTTGAAAGGACATATCATTTACTTGAAGACTACCATACACGCAAATCATAAAAAAATCATTGAAAATAAACAAAATAACCGTTTAATATGAAGATTGTCAAATATTCAGTGTTTATTGATCACTTGCGATGACAAGGTTAAAGTAAATACTCATGAAATTCTTGAATCGCACATAGTTTACCAGCATTTGGAATGTTTAGGTTATAGGCCTGAAGATTAATATGTATGGATCAGAAATTTACTTCCTAAATTTTGAAACCAGGTTAAATCATTTAACTGTAAATGAATTTGTATATCATTCTGGGATCAAGTTTAATTTTCGCTTTAAGTATACAAGACAAGATTACGGTATTTTGTTTGTTTTAATCTCTTTCTTTAATAAAAAAGCATGGCAAATTTTAATTTTAAGTATCCATAACCAAACTTTAAATAGTGACATAAAAAGGAGCTATTAGTTTGTAAATAAATGTCCTATTCTCAAACGTCTACCCCATTTAAACCTTGTCAACACTTTTTGATAGATGGCACAAGCAAACATGTATTTTCTTGCGCATGCGCCCAACATTGTTTACATGGAAATCGATTTACCTTAGACTGGCTAATAAAAGATTCATATTTATATATTAGCATTCAATGTAACTAAGAAGACTTAAAATGCTGACATTTGGAACATCATTATAAAAAAGATGCTTCTTTAAGATAGTAACGTAATCGCAGAATTGCATGTCATAGATTTTATTGATATTCTGAATTATTATTTCCCTGGCATGTAGGATGTCAAAAGGCATATAGTGATTTTCTTGTCGATGAATATGTTAATCCATATGTACAAGGATAATCCAAAATGTCCTACAAATATTTATAACTTGCATGGATGTTATAAATCATCCTACTTCTTTTTGACTTTGACATTGATCTACTTTTGGGCTTAGACTCATTCAGGAGCTCTTAATGCTTGTTTAATCTGAAATGATGTCTTTCGTGTAAAGTCAATGCCCTGTCTACAAAGCATGTGCATTTAGATATGTGATTTCTCCTCAGTTCAATAACTCCACCGTTGGAATTAAAAAAACTAGCTTTACAAATAGTGCTCACCAGTGGACCTATATTAGATAAACATTTAAAGCAGATTATGGTCTTTTCCACTCCTGCAGGGAGGGGGTGGGTATATAGGAGTCACTCTGCTGGTCCCAGTCTGTTAGTCTGTCTGTTTCATCACATAAAATAATTAAAGTGAGTAGAGCTAATACCTTCCACTTTCGTAAGTGTTTTCAACAAAACTTTAAATATGTCATCAACCATGAAGTTAAGTAGCTTATGTGATAAGAATCTTTATATCATCCCCAGTGATCAACGCATTGCTGAGTTATTTGCCCTAGAACATAGCTGACAAATCTGTGCGGGGGGTGTATCAATCACATTTGCGACATAGCACTAGTATTAACTGAACTGTATTCCTGGAAAACGGTCTTTAACTCTTCAGTGCGGGAACCGAATTTTGAAGGCCTGTGCAAACAGTTTGGATCCAGATGAGACGCCACAAAACGTGGCGTCTCATCAAGATCCAAATTGTTTGCTATTCTGATAATCTTCTTTGAAAAAAATCGAAGAAAATGCTAATTTTAGAATTCAGCAGACGACATTTTAGCAGAACGACAAATTTCCCAGCATGCAAAGGGTTAAGCATGTGTGTGAAGTTGTGATCCCAGATAAGCCAGAGCAGGCAGCGCAGGCTTATCAGGAACAACACTTTCCGTCAATATTGGATTTTTATTAAGAAGGACTTTCTTTAAACAAAACATTTAAAATAAGCAGAAATTCTTGTCCCTCATTAGTTTGTGCGGACTGCTTTCTGGGATGACACTTTACACACATGCATTAAGCCCAGTTTTTACAGAATGTGGCTTTATTGATTATGTCCTTTTTTTCAGCAAACACTAAGGCTAGAGCCTACAGACAGGTTCACGATAGAGGATTGCCTGGACCCACGTGTCCTTCCAGACAGAACGTCTTCTCAACCGGGGAAGCCAGGTGCCCATCAAGCACATCGACACTCATAACACCAGCAAGAAACGCAAGAGTGACATAAGTGATCACGTCAATAGGTTAGAACAGTCATTTTATGCCCTCCAACTGTTGGGTATTGGGTGATTTCCTTCAAACTGCTGTGCAATATTTATCTGCAAGTGATTGTAAAAAAAAGTATTTAAAAATTGTTAATGGGTCTTACCTAAAGGGGGTAATCACATGATAGTCAAGATGGTGATGTCCATGCTGAGAAAGTTATTTTTTAACGTTTTATACCCTTTATTCCTTTTTTTTTATTTTTTTAATGAAGCTCACTTTCCAGCCATATCAGTAAAACTGTGATTAGAGTTAAGAGTTTATTTTGTATTAAAGTTCGCTTTACTGCCCGCAAATTTACTTAGTGGAGCTTTAATTAGTTCATCCTGTATAGAAATTTTGCAGTTAGTAAAGTCAAAATATAGAGCAAATATTAATACAAAATAAATTCTAGTAATTGTCTTGCTGATATGGCTGGAAAGTGAGTGGCATTTACAAAAATAATACTAGTAATAAGGGTTTATAATGGCGAAAAATACCTGGCTCGACATGGACGTCACAATCTTGACTATAATGTGATTACCCCCTCTTGGTCTTACCTACGTGCCAGACTTCCTCATGCATTGAAGGATTTTAAAATAACTTGGCCCAAATGTTTGACTATATGAGAGGCTATTATGTCCAATATATGCACCAGGCACTTTTAGGGTAAAGGTCATACACAAAGGTAAAAATACAACACATATTAAAATGGGGTATATATCACTGTTATTGATATCTTTAGTTCAATACCAACTGAGTTTTTCCCTTATGTACTTAAGCTTTTATTTTTATGCTCCCCCCAAAAAAATTTGGGGGGAGCATATAGTCGCTGCTTCGTCCGTGCGTCCGTCTGTGTGTCCGTCAGTGCACAATTTTTGTCCGGGCTATTTCTCAGCAACTAATGACCGGAATTCAATTAAACTTTATGAGAAGCTTCACTACCAAGAGGAGATGTGCATATTATCAGCCGGTTCTGGTCGGATGATTTTTCACAGAGTTATGGCCCTTTGAAATTTTCCATTAACTGTACATATAGTGCAATTCTTGTCCGGGCTATTTCTCAGCAACTAATGACCGGAATTCGATTAAACCTTATGGGAAGCTTCACTACCAAGAGGAGATGTGCATATTATCAGCGGGTTCTGGTCAGATGATTTTTCACAGAGTTATGGCCATTGAAATTTCCATTAACTGTACATATAGTGCAATTCTTGTCCGGGCTATTTCTCAGCAACTAATGACCGAATTCAATGAAACTTTATGGGAAGCTTCACTATCAAGAGGAGATGTGCATATTATCAGCCGGTTCTGGTCGGATGATTTTTCACAGAGTTATGGCCCTTTGAAATTTTCCATTGTACATATAGTGCAATTCTTGTCCGAGCTATTTCTCAGCAACTTATTACGGGAATTCAATGAAACTTTATGGAAGCTTCACTACCAACAGGAGATGTGCATATTATCAGCCGGTTATGGTCGGATGATTTTTCACAGAGTTATGGCCCTTTGAAATTTTCCATTGTACATAAAGTGCAATTCTTGTCCGAGCTATTTCTCAGCAACTTATCACGGGAATTCAATGAAACTTTATGGAAAGCTTCACTACCAACAGGAGATGTGCATATTATCAGCCAGTTATGGTCGGATGATTTTTCACAGAGTAATGGCCCTTTGAAATTTTCTATAAACTGTTCATATAGTGCAATTCTTGTCCGGGGCTATTTCTCCCCAACTACTGACTGGAAGCTTAACTACCTTGAGGAGATGCGCATGTTATTAGTGGGTTCTGGTTAGATGATTTATTTAGAGAGTTATGGCCCTTTGAAATTTTTAAGTTGCTAAACCATCCATCGTATTATTTTTTCCAAAGTTATGCCCCTCAAGACGTTTCCTTTTATCTGAATATATAGTGCAATTTTGTGACAAAAAAAACTTTGGGGAGCATCACCCGTCTCCGACGGTTTCTTGTTTTAAATTAGAAATAAAAGTAATTAATTTTTAATAATCACATTTATTGTTTTGATTTCAGTGAAAATTTGAAGAATTTAACAGTACGGTCTGGCAGACAAAAGCATTGTTGCCCGATCATAAAGAGGAAAAATTTGAAGAAAAGATGGATACCTCAGAAACGGAAAAAGAGATTATACACCCCACCTCTCAAAGCAAATACATTAAACAGGCAAAAAATGCAACATCAAAAGCAAATGCTGAAAAACAAGCGTTAAATGCAATAAGAGAGAAAATTGAACTGGAGCGAGTTAAGAGGATAAATCGTCAGAAGAAGAAACTAGTCGCAAAGAAAGGACAAGAACACCTGCAAAATCAGGCAGTCGTAGATCACAGAAAAGTGCAAATAGAAACAATGTAAATAGTGATAATATGAATAATACTGACGATAAAACAGATGTGCGACAGGGAAAGTCTTATGTAGACCTGTCTGGAAGACAGGGTGTAGGGCAGTACAATTCAACGTTTTCGGACTTCCGTTCTGGATATGTAGGCGACAGCAAAAGTGACAATAATATGGATACGTTGGACAGTAATGGTGAAGTTCACGAAAATGATGTAGATATGGATAATACTACTCCTAGTGAGTCTAAATTCATTAAACGTAAGCATAGCTCTAAAACTGTGACAGATAACAAACCAAAGTTAGCTTCAAAATCCCCAGAACCTATTGTGCTTACGCCTCGCGATGCACCAAATGCTCGCACTAGCACGTATACTGTGAACTTGGAAGCGCCGAATCAGGAACAAGAAAATGGCCATAAACCCTCGGACAGTCCCCCAGAAAGGAAAAAGGTACTTATTTTATGTCAATTCAATCATTTTGGGGAATTCACATTTTTTTTTGCAAAAGATTTTCTTCAAAGGGTTGCTTGAATACATGTGTCAACTTGTTTCAGTTGATTATTGTACTAACAGTCTTAAATGTGAGCTGTTTGGCCAAGGTACCCAAATTGTTTTATTATTTCTTGAGATCGAGAAAAAGTTACAACAGGTATCAGTGTTGTGGCCAGTTAGTAAAAATGTGATTTTATTGTAAATTTTTCACAAATGTTGCAAAAAAAATTGTGCAGTTGTGATTTTTATAACTTATACAATGAGTGAGCAGAATCATTAATAAAGCACAACAAATATCAACTTTCTCTAAGTTAACAGAGTAGGAATACAACTTCTGTTTCAGATCTACTTTTCAATTTCCAAAAATTCAAAAATTCACAGAAAAATTTGATGCCAGAAGAGATCAGTTGGCTTTTGTAGGATTCTTAAAATCAATAGAGTTGTTTGCTGTTTCTTATTGGTTTTATACACAGAGTAACATGTTTTAATTGAAAAGAAATAATTTCAGTTCAATAAAGTTCATTTAAATTTTAGTTTGTGTTTCAAAAGTATTGAAAATGCCCCCTAAGTTTTCTAGAGCTGCGATACATTTGGCCCACCTTTTTTGATACCACGGCAGAACACTGCATTATGAAACCGAGAAGAGATCAAGTCCAATTCAAATTTTACCAGTGCAGGTTTCGCGGGCTTGTGGGCTTTTGCTTATTTTGTACTTAACCAGTAGATGCACATCCATTTCTCGGCTTCTCTGTTCGTCCATGCTTGTGTGACCATGGTTCTGCATTATATATCACAATTGCTCTGAGCTTAATGCATGTGAGAAAAGTGTCGTCCCAGATTACCCTGTGCAATTATCAGTCCTCTTCTTGTTTACTGTGACTGTCTATAGTTGCCATGGAAATTAAAGTTAAAATGCAAAAGAGCTGCTTTTTGCAGTTAACATCTCCCTCAATCTGTATACCTTTTGTGAATGATACAATGTTGTTAAGTATGATTAATGATTATTAAAAACCTTTGAGGACATGTAGCCATCAAATTATTACTCATATGGCATAAAACCAAATTGATGGCTTTGTTTTTCATCCTCATTTAGGTGCACTGTATCTTTTTATGCCCCCGGTAGGGTGGCATATAGCATTTGAACTGTCTGTCTGTCCGTCCGTCAGTCCTTTCGAAAACTAACATTGGCCATAACTTTTGCAATATTGAAGATAGCAACTTGATATTTGGCATGCATGTGTATCTCATGGAGCTGCACATTTTGAGTGGTGAAAGTTCAAAGTCATCCTTCAAGGTCAAAAGTAAAAAAATACAATCCAAGGGAAGTAATAAGCTTTAAAAGGGAGATAATTTCTAAACCTGCCAAATGATATATTGAAGTTTTATTTCAAAGCGGCGCAATAGGGGGCATTGTGTTTTTACAGGTCGGGCTACCGTAACCTCGTGAAGAGGCCAGTAGGACCTGTAAATAAACTCTGAAACACACACGGGGCATTGTGTTTCTGACAAACACATCTTGTTTTAAATTCTTTTGGGATACTTAAAATGCTCAAATTGTTTAATTTTGCCTAATATTAATTTTTTTATTTAAAACCATAACTTCCTTATAACTATTGTTTTGTGTACACACAGTTCTTGGACAAGACACTGCAAGACGAGTTGCAGCGTATCAAATCCAGCACTATGAGAGAGCGCCAGAAGAAGAACCAAGAGATCCAGCAGACGAGTCAGAAAGGGGACGTCTCAGTAGTCCGAACAATATCAGACCGGCTGTCCGATGCTAAGGTACAACTAATGTTTAACTTGGGTATTGTTGCTACAGCTGCAGATGTAAGATATGGTTCGAGAAAAGGCCTACTTACTGAGGCCAAAAAATCGTGTTTTTGTTTTCAGCAATGTTCTCCCAAAAATAGAGATGATAAATGCAGTTGCATACCAAATGATCAACATAACATTTACTGAAATTAATTGGTCAAATTGTGAAAATCTATATTATTTACAGTGTCACATTTCTTGTTTTAATTTACAAATGTTAAGTTTTAAGTTAACCATACTGCATAACTAATACAGATATTCAACATAAAATAAAACTTTCAGGTCATGATATGAGCGTTGGCTGACAGAAAATGTAAATTGTAATATCAAAGCAGAAGAATAGCCAAGCGCTGTTTTGTTACAGGTCTTGTTTAAAAATCTGTTATGTATCTATTACAATTTTAAAAGAGTATTTGCGTAGGATTATAATAAACATGAATATTTGCCCAGATAAAACAAAGCTTTAAATTAGATATGCTGCTATTGACTTGAAAAAAGGTTTTAAGTATTATATGTGCTTATATAGGTATG
This sequence comes from Dreissena polymorpha, assembly GCF_020536995.1. Lineage (NCBI taxonomy): Eukaryota > Metazoa > Mollusca > Bivalvia > Myida > Dreissenidae > Dreissena > Dreissena polymorpha. Next base: position 32,430,507 of record NC_068368.1, on the reverse strand, counting down.
TTCTTGTATTGAAAGTTTATGTCTCTACAATCTTAAATATTTTATTGTTTTCCATTTTGCATACACAAAACGTATGTTTGACCAACAAATCATCCATTCCTGATTAGCCTGAAATATTCCATACAGAACTCAAATACTGTTATCATCAAAGATAAAAATTTGTTTGTAACAAATATGGTAAACACTCCATTTATACTCTTATCTTTCTATTCTGTGCCTGAGAAAAAGATTAAAGCCAAGTGACTATAGTCGTAAACTGTTCCTCTTACATTAGTCCAAGCATGCTTCAAATAGATCTTATTCAGGAATGTGTTTTATTTCAATTACATTCGAGATCACACAACTGAAATCCATATAATTTATTGCAATTTTGTTTGCCAGTAATAATCCCACCAATAAGATCAACGCATCAATAAATTGTAATATAACAATAGCTGTAGATTTTTCTCTTCTGCATTTTGATATGATTAATACTGGATTTGTGACTCTTTCCACAGAATATTTATATTGCTGGCAAGGGGAAGGCTTATCAGTCCAAAGTATGTTGCACGTTATGTGTACGCTATATATAATGCTATAGTTGTCACTGTACCCAGATTTCCCGTTTATTATTGCGCTCCTAGGTATCATCAGAGTTTATCTAATAAAAGAATTAGGAAGTTGCTTATATAAACATAGACTAATTGATATTGTAGATGATCAAATTATTGAATTATATCACATAATTAAAAATAAAACTGTAAGCAACAAGCAATATCAATATATAATGTTTTTGCATGGAAAAAATATTCATTAAGAACTAATTTGATTTTCTTGGAAGGATGTTGGATACGCTGCCAGATTGTTTGCATGGTTTTCTTTTGCAATTAACAGTCTGTTCTTAATTACCTTTTAATTATTTTTTTAACTCTAATTTAAGAAATAATGAAGTGTAAACACAAAAAAGGATTCAATTGTGTATGGTTTTATAGATAAACTCTGAATACAACATAGTCAGCTAGTAAATATTTGTATTGCATGTGTAGATGAGTTTTATCAATACAATCAATCAGTCAATTAATCAATTATTTATTTGAGTCAGGAAGAATATAATCAAGAATTATAATTTTCTTAGGCATAAGGCCAGTTCATCTAATCTGTTGGTCAGTTTATGATATATAGGATTTGTGTATGGATGCTGCCTGTAAAGTGAAACAATACTTTTGAAAGCATTCCTATTTTAGCCCTTTCAATAAATTTTAAGTAGTAAATGCACTTCTGCAAAACATGCAAAGAATAACGAAGGTTAAAAACAAGTAAGGGAAAGATCTAGAGTCACCTTAGGAACAGGTTGCTGCTCAGAACACGCAAGGTGGAAAACCATACCAGTTGTGACATTTTCTATGAATTCAACTGATTGAGGGAATTTCATTGTTCCAAACATACTATGAAGGTTTTAAGCATAGTATTTTCATCATTTATTGAATATTTGAACAAATGAATTCAACAGGTTTTCATTTATTTTTTGACCAACTTATATGGAAAGGAGGGGGTAACCAAAAAGGAGCAGGGTGCAGCCCATCTGCCATTTCTTGTTTCTTTCTAGATCTTTCCCTGCTTTATTTATATTGTAATTTATTACAAAGAATATTTCATTGTACAGTAGTTTATTTAGTACAATTATTAGTAGATAAGATAATGGCAGTTTTGTTTTTGGTCCATTATTTCCCCTCCCCCCCCCCCCCCCCCCCTTAAAGAAGCTGGCATGTTGCTTTGCACTTCTCTGGTGGTCATTCAGTTTGTAGACCATTTGGTTTCCGAAAGATATCCAGAGATTGGTCGAACATACAACCATGCAAATTAGACTGATGGTTACTTAAGAGGAAAAAATAGAACATCTATAGGTCAAATGTGACGGTCAAAGAATGCTTTGATATATTATCGGGCAAATAGGTTAAGTGGTTACTTGAGTGGAAAGGAAGACATCTATCAGTCTGAGATCACAAGGTCCATGTTCAAGGGCAAAGGAACTTGAAATAAAAAAGATTTCGGCATGATATCTAGAGAAGACTTTGACCCACAATCATTGAAATCAGTTTGCTTATTACATGGGAGGAAAAAAAGACATATATTGACTTTCAGGTCAAAGAGTATGGGAACTGTTTTTCTAAGCCAATTTCTATTGATTACTTTCAACATAAGACAGGCTTTCAAAGCGTTGCTCAGTGAACATATTTGTATTCAACATGAACCTCTATAAACTGAGATTGGTCACTTCTCACAGAGCATTTGTGTGATTAATATTTTTATTCTTTAGTCTCGCATCTAGCAAAAAAATCTCTTGACCCGATGGCTAATTGTTAACACTTTTGAAATAATACATAGTACTGATTTCCAATTTTTGCAGTTGCAGAACGTCGATGTTGGGGTGAACAAATATCAGCGGGAGAGGACCGACAACTTTGGCAGCTTTAATTCTCAGGGGAACAAGGACCGAAGAGCCCCAAGCAGGGGTCAATTCTACGGTGAGAACCCTGTTATGGCATCGAATTGTATAACATTAACATAGATTATTATATATACATTTTATGACAAAAATCTCAGAAATTTATGAATAAGAAAAATGTTGACTTTTTATGAACCCTATTTTTAGAGGGACAATATAGATTAAGGTTTGTCTGTGCTTCCTTTTGTCAGCTTATTTTTGTGTCGAGCATTACTAAAAAAACATTTGCTGCTAGAGAGTTGAGACTTTAAGTCATATTGTACAGTATGTGAACGTGCTCACCATCATATTTTGGTTTGGATGTTGGACATAAGTGGATTTTTATCCCAAAAAAGACTTTAACTTGTGCAGTGTGTAACTGAAAAGATAATCCAGCTTGTGAATTAGTGTGATATGTGCATAATATCTAAGGGTGTATGAATATACATATATATTGGTACAATGGGGTATGTGCATTAAATATACGGATGAAACAATATATTGTTGTATTTATATGATGCAGTATCTAGTTTATATCTTGGGTTTTCATGGTATACATGTATATTGATATTATGGGGTAAATTTTAGGATGTAACGATATACGGTACTGGTACATTGGTATAATGCAATATCTGATCTCATGCTAAAAAATGGTGATAATTTTGTTTATTACATACTGGTATTAAACCATAGCATTATTTTGTTCTGTTTTGTTGCTTGTAATGTAGTTTTGCTCCCTTCGAAGAAGAGGGGGTATATTGTTTTGCTCATGTCGATCTGTCTGTCCGTCCACCAGATGGTTTTCGGTTGATAACTCAAGAACGCTTAGGCCTAGGATCATGAAACTTCATAGGTACATTGATCATGACTGTCAGATGACCCCTATTGATTTTCAGGTCACTAGGTCAAAGGTCAAGGTCACAGTGACTCAAAATAGTAAAATTGTTTCCGGATGATAACTCAAGAATGCTTTGGCCTAGGATCATGAAACTTCATAGGTACATTAATCATGACTGTCAGATGACCCCTATTGATTTTCAGGTCACTACTTCAAAGGTCAAGGTCACAGTGACTCGAAATAGTAAAATGGTTTCCAGATGATAACTCAAGAATGCTTATGCCTAGGATCATGAAACTTCATAGGAACATTGATCATGACTGGCAGATGACCCCTATTGATTTTCAGTTCACTAGGTGAAAGGTCAAGGTCACAGTGACTCGAAACAGTAAAATGGTTTCCGGATGATAACTCAAGAATGCTTACGCCTAGGATCATGAAACTTCATAGGTACATTGATCATGACTGGCAGTTGACCCCTATTGATTTTCAGGTCACTAGGTCAAAGGTCAAGGTCACAGTGACTCCAAACAGTAAAATGGTTTCTGGATGATAACTCAAGAATGCTTACGCCTAGGATCATGAACTTTATAGGAATATTGATCATGACTGGCAGATGGCCCCTATTGATTTTCAGGACACTAGGTCGAAGGTCAAGGTCACAGAGACAAAAAAACATATTCACACAATGGCTGCCACTACAAATGACAGCCCATATGGGGGGCATGCATGTTTTACAAACAGCCCTTGTTTATTATTTCAACAATTATTATTCAGGTACGATTTTTTCCTCTTATCAGAATGGTTTGCACGTTGAATGCAAAATTGCTCAATAAATAGTGAACTTAACGTTATTGGATCTCTTAAGAAGTGAAGGTTTTGGTAAACCTTATAAAAGTGGAAGGGTATTTTCATCCCCTGATATGTTTCTGAAATAACATCCTTGAACCTTATTTTTGTATAGTTTTTATTGAACTATTTATTACTTGGATTCATGGTATATCACCATACATGTGAAAATCACTTCATGTATATCACAATATAAGCAAGTGTATTGTAAAGTCTCAAATCATATCAATATCCTTATGTCTGCAAGCAGCAGATGGACCCGGATCAATCGGGCGTGAGTCAAGCTTCTACAACTCCGATGGCTCCAGGCGCGTGTCTGTGGATGACAACAGAAAAAGTTCATATTGTTCCAATGCTGTGTGCTTGTTCACAAATAACAGTATCAACCACTTTCTGTGTTATAGCAGTGTGCTTATCACGTTAGCTCGTTGGCTAGGTTATTTCTCAGCAAGTAGACAGGCAGTGTGCATTCAATACAATCCTTTTCTTTTTTGTATTTTTCTGTTTTTAACATAGCACAAAAAAACTAATTGATAGAAATTTTGCTGTTTAGCCAGTCAAATTCAGTTGTAAAATAACATAAGTGGAAGCATAACAGTTAGTGTTTCTGCTGTTTAGATTGTATACCTTTATAAATGGCTAGCAATTTTAATCTTGGTAGTTTCTGATCATTTGTAAGAAACAAATCAACAGATCGTTTCCACCACCACCCCCTCTTAAAATATTTAGGAGCAGTACTGACTTAATATAAAATCTTCATTATGTTAAGAAATGCAAGATTTATATAAAGAAAAAAAGAATACCTAATAAAGGCTTTTTAAATAGCAAATTTGAGATCTTATGGTTAATTTCATAGCCTTGTTTATCAAAGTTTATTAATTATTTAAACATTTTTCACCTTTGACTACATTTAAGGGTGATTGTCTTGTATGAACACTGTGTTTAGGTTTTTTTGCTACAGTTTTGTAGAATATTTTTAACTTTGTGTAGATGGAAGCATGTTCCTTACATTCCTAATTTCTTTTGATTGTTGACAGATATGCAACCTTGTAAGAACCACGTTGTAAATTTTCATTAAATGAAATCAACTGTTGATCACATATCATAAGAAAATGGGTGTTTACTGCAGCTAGTGATTTTATTTGCAGACAACTTAAACACTTTTAAACCCTCAATACCCCTCCCAAGCAAGAATCTTGTGTGTCATCATCATTTCATTATCATCATCAGCAGCATCATAATTGTTGTGATCATGATCATCATCATCTTCTTCATCATAGTCTTCATCATCAAAAGGCACAATTATCATCAACATAGACATCAACATCATTACCATCATTTTGTCTGTGTTATCTTCACATTATTATCATTATTGATCCTTTTTTCTACAACTTGCTTTCTACTATATGTGAGTTTAACTAAAATAATTTTCACTGACAATTAATTTTTCCTCCTCCTTTTCCTCTTTCTCCTCCTCCCAATGATCATCAGCATCTTTATCTTCTCCTCACATCACAGTGAAACTAACACAACTTTTAGTTTAACAATTAAGATTTCCTTTTTGCTGTTTTCCCTTTTTCTAATTCCCTTTTCAACCAGGGTTTGTTTTAGATCATTTGCATTTCTTTGTTAGCAGAACGTCAGCAAGGGTCTGCAACCTCCCAAGAATCAGATACAGGTAGCTAGAGTTGTGCCCCTTTTACCATCTTTGCCTATTTTTTGCTGGCCTCTTTTACTTCTATCAAAACAGTTCAGCATTAAAATGTCTTGCATGTGCCAATTTAATGCAGTATACAGACACACTGTATTGTTCATATGGATTATGTTAAACTGATTGATTGATGTGTAATTTAAGAACATTATATTAAAACTGTTGACAAAATAAAATTTTAAATTCATAATTAAGTGAATTTTGCTAAGAATTTCTGGATGAGAAAAAAAATATTTTGAAAATACAAGAAAATTTATAAAATGTTTTTCTTTGTCTCATTACAAATGTGCCAAATAGATGTTTGTTTATAAAGAACATCAGTCCTCAGTCCAGCATCAGATGTGACACACAGGCACGCATGCATGATTGCACGCATTGAAACACATGCACATGTCTGGTATAGTACCACACATCATGTGGGTTAGTTGCAACACCTTAGATTGTTGTGTTCACCTTATAGCTATCACCTAGTTTGTTTGTTGTCCTTTTGCTTTTGTGTTTTGTTCTTTTCTGTCTTAAAATTCTTAAAATAATAAAGTTTCTCTTCTTTTCTGAATAGAGGGAGCAATTAAGGGTGATGGGCCAAACAATATTATTTGTGAAAATTTACAATTTCAGCAAAACTGTATTTGTTTAAGCCTCAAACACCCTTTCCGCTGTCCTATGACTTCTTATTTTAATTTAAAATTGTTTTATTCCCAATTTTTGAGTCCAAATAGTGAGCCAGAGTGTATTTGTCTTTGCTTTCGTTCCTGATGATTTGATATAATTCTTTATCTTACTCACTAATTAGTGTCACAATTGTGTGGATTGAAACAAAACAAAAAAATCAACAACTTTTGTTTATCAATTCCATAAGTTAAGGATAGCACAAATAAGAATGTAAAAAATTCCCACCTCAACTGTGGTCCTTTAAAGCAGTAAACATTGTCAATAATGCTGACATTAAGGAATTAGATGAAATAATTCTGCTAATCAACATGTGTAATGTAACAGCTTGTTTATCGTTCTTATGTCTACCTTGGTACCATATGGATGGATTGCTAACTTCCGTATAGAGAGAATTAATGTCGATGTACAATTGTTTGTAATGTGGGCTTTTTTTTTAAAGAATGAAGTTTACTTAGAATTGTTATTCATGTATAGCATATGGTAAATGATCGTGTTTTAGATGTACACATTGTGGATACTCCACTTGTTCACATTATGGATACACCACTCAACACTAAATAATTGATTATCTCCTATGCAAGTGGCTGTCCAGTTAGCACAGTGGTTTGTACACATGCTTCTAAACGTAGGGAACGGGTTCAATACCAGCTCCCGTCGCATGAGTCTGGTTTAGGTGTCAAAATACGGGACAGATGGGGTTCCCTCCCATTATTACGGCCACAGTAAAAAAAGCTGGACATTTCAGCTATAATTCAAATTGTGTCCTAACTTTCTTTAGTCTTGTAAATAAATTACGTAAGAGTGCAGGGGTACATTCTGGTCAACACATGTTGCAGCCTCAGGTGCAGAAGGACCTGATAAAAAGGAACACAACAACATCTCTCCTATAAACAATGAAAAGCTTAAAAAGGTTTCCTTCTGTTAATTATGCAGGGTTGTCACCATAAACTGATAATAATCGAAGCAAAATTGTTCCCAACACAAGCCTAACAATGTCAAAAATGAGTCATATTGTTCAAGCAGTTTTTTAAAATGTCTATTAGTGTTTTTATTTGTTCTTTTTTAATTTATTTCTTTTACAATAATTAGAGACATCAACACCAAAATAAAAACAATCTTTTAAATCATTGCTGTTTTTTTTTCTCGGGTAAAAAAGAAACTACCAGTACTGCAGTAGGTTTAGTTTGCATTTTGTTTTGTGTAAGATTAATTCTGTTAATGCATAACAAGTATTTAGAATTGAATATTATTTTATGTAGTTTATGTTTGTATTCAATTTTGTTATGACATATTTATTTATTATTTTATTGGGAATGTTGTAAAGACCTTCTTCCTTGCTGTTTGTATATAAATGTAATGATAGTATTTATGGTAAAGAAGTTATTGTACCAATGCCACCAAACTGATAACAGTCTAATTGAAAGATCATGAATAGTCACTGGACTGAATAGTCACTGGACCGCTGCAATTATTTGTATTATCCCATTTTCCGTATGATGGCATCTTTGTTATTACCTCTTTTTTTATCTTCAGCATTATTAAATCTTTTTACACACTATCTTGCACAGCTACGACCTAATTACCATAGTATTGTATCTATAATAAAATAATGTAATTATATATTTCTTCAACAATTATTGTTAGTAAACATTATGGAGCTTTTAGTAGTTTACAAATACTGTATAATCGCTGAGCATTGTAAATATGGTTGTGTAAGATTTTTCCAGATGAAAAATTGCATCGCTCCTTCAGGTATGTTTGTAGTACGGCCAAAACGTCCAATTCAAACCTGTATGATGTGAAACAAAGGGATGTTTCTGCCTCTCATTTTATTGTGAAATTTAAATGACGTGTTTTTAGCTCACCTGATTGCTCAGGTGAGCTTTTGTGACCGGTCTTTGTCCGTCGTCTGTCCGTCCGTCTGTCCACATTTGTTCGTAAACACTCTAGAGGCCACATTTATCTTCATGAAACTTGGTCAGAAGCTTTGTCCCAATGAAATCTCGGTTGAGTTCGAAACTGGGTCGTGCCGGGTCAAAAACTAGGTCATTAGGTCAAAAAAAAGAAACACTGTAGAAGTCACATTTCATGCCCAATCTTCATGTAACTTTGTCAAAATATTGTCTTAATAATATGTTGGTTGAGTTCAAAAGTGGTTCCGGTCCGTTGAAAAACATGGCCACCAGTGGGCGGGGCAGTTTTCCTTATTTGGCTGTAGAGAAACCTTTTAAACACTCTAGAAGTCACAATTTTTGCCCAATCATCATGAAAGTTGGTCAAAACATTGGTTTTATTGATATCTCTGACGAGTTTGAAAATTTTCCAGATCGGTGAAAAAACATGGCCGCCAGTGGGCGGGGCATTTTTCTCTATATGTATATAGTGAAAACATGTGAGCACTCTAGAAGTCACATTTTTTGCCCAATTTTCATGAAATTTGGTCAGAACATTTGTTTCCTTGATATGAGAGTTGAGTTCGAAAATGGTTCCAGTCAGTTGAATAACATGGCTGCCGGGGGGGGGGCAGTTTTCCTTATTTGGCTTTAGAGAAACCTTGTAAACACTCTAGAAGTCACAATTTTTGCCCAATCATCATGAAAATTGGTCAAAACATTGGTTTTATTGATATCTCGGATGAGTTTTAAAATGGTCCAGATCGGTGAAAAAACATGGCCGCCAGTAGGCGGGGCATTTTTCTCTATATGTATATTGTGAAAACATGTGAACACTCTAGAAGTCACATTTTTGGCCCAATTTTCATGAAATTTGGTCAGAAAATGTGTTTCCTTAATATGAGAGTTGAGTTTGAAAATGGTTCGAGTCAGTGGAATAACATGGCTGTCGGGGGGCAGTTTTCCTTATTTGGCTATAGAGAAACCTTGTAAACACTCTAGAAGTCACAATTTTTGCCCAATCATCATGAAAGTTGGTCAAAACATTGGTTTTATTGATATCTCGGATGAGTTCTAAAATGGTCCAGATCAGTGAAAAAACATGGCCGCCAGTGGGCGGGGCATTTTTCTCTATATGTATATAGTGAAAACATGTGAACACTCTAGAAGTCACATTTTGGCCCAATTTTCATGAAATTTGGTCAGAAAATTTGTTTCTTTGATATGAGAGTTGAGTTTGAAAATGGTTCTGGTTAGTTGAATAACACATGGCTGGCGGGGGGGGGGCAGTTTTCTCATATTTATATAAAAGCTTGTGAACACTATAGAAGTCACATTTTTCGCCCAATCATCAAGAAACTTGGTGAAAAGATTGATTTTATATATATAACATAATTAATGCAATAATTATCGCCCTTAGATTGTCCTAATTTTCATTATATTATACAAAATCCTTGTAAACACTCTAGAGGTCACAATTTTATGAATCTTGGTCATAATATATATTTTTGTAAGCAAAGTTTGATGCTTGGTAAGGGGGGTCAACTCAAAATATAGGCCACCAGGTCAAATCTTACAAAAACAAAATCACTCCATATGCCAGAGTTTTGGTTTAATAATGATGAAACTTGACCAGGATGTTTGTCTGGACAATATCTAGGTCAAGTTTGACGTTTGGTAAAGATTGAATGAACTGACTCCTCTCAGGTGAGCGAACTAGGGCCATCTTGGCCCTCTTGTTTTACTGTTCAAGGGAGATAATATTGATCTACAAGATAAATTTGAATCAAATAAGCGCTTTACATGCTTTGTTAGTGTTATGCATAGGATGAATAGAGTGACAGATAGATGTTTGTTATTTGTTTCACTTTAACTGAAAGACTTTTAAAATAGATAATGATATTTTAAATTCTGCCCCAGCATATTGCCTAAGTTACTTAATAAAAGTATGTTATGCATTTTTTTTTACTTTATAAATGTTCAATACCTTCTCAACCCAACTTTATGCTCATGGCCAAAATAGACAATTAATTTTTTAGACCAAGCAGAGCAACAAAAACATAGATTATATATGAACGGTATCAATATTTTCTGTTTCTTTTCTCAGATATGGGATTTCATCGAGAACACGGCAACATCAACGTGGGTGGCCCTCCAGTGCAGACCAGATCTCACACGAAATACGTGAATGTACAGCCGTACTACAATGATAGTAACGATATGTACTTGGCTCGACAACAGGCTCTAAGGTGCTTACCCATTTAAATAGTTTCTTTCAGTGCTGGAACCGACTTTTGAAGACCTTTGCAAACAGTTTGGATCCAGATGAGACGCCACAGAATGTGGTGTCTCATCAGGATCCAAACTGTTTGCTATTCTGATAGTATTCTTTGAAAAAAAAATGAAAAAAATGCTAATTTTAGAAATTCTGCAGAGGACATTTTAGCAGACGACAAATTTCCCAGCATGCAAAGGGTTTTAGCTCACCTGAGCATGAAGAGCTCATAATGAAGAGCTCCATGACTGTGTGCAGTACAAGTCCATCAACTGATGGCGTGTGTCATGGGTATTGAGTTGACAACTTTGGGCTTGTTGCCTATCTAGAGGCCACTTTTTTCATCTTGTTAATGAAACTTGACCAGAATGTTTATCGTGACAAAATATAGGCTGAGTTCAATCTGGGTCAGGTGCCTCAAAAATCAGGGCCACTAGGTCAAATATTGGAAAAGCCTTCAGTTGTTACCATTCTAGAAGCAACTATTATGATCTTATCTTAATTAAATTTGTCAGCATGTTTATCTGAACAATAGATAGGCCAAGTTTAATCTGGGTCACTTGCATCCAAAAACTAGGTTACCAGGTCAAATCCCAGATAAACCTTGTTGCCTCTCTGGAAGCTAACTTAATGATTAAATTTCAATTTTGCTTACAAATATTTTTTTTTAATATAATATTTTATATGAAGCAATCTGGTAACTTATTTGTTAGGCGAGAAAACACAGGAAGTGACTGGCACTCATCAGGAACCATGTATCAGCTGGCAAAGAAGAAAAAGAAGAAGAAAATTGTTCAGGTAGCCATAACTGATCTTATTTCTTTGTAAATGTATTATGATGCACATGTGTTGCATTGTGAAAATGTGCAGACTTTATTCCTGTTGATTTCTAGCAGTCACTCTGTACCTTTCTTAAACATCCTTATGTGGGAGACGTAAAGCATTGCAGTTTTTATGCCCCCTTTAGAAGAAAAGGGGGTATATAGTTTTCGCACTGTCCGTCAGTCTGTCACACTTTACGTGTCCGCTCTCTAATTCAAATAGTTTTCATCCTATCTTTACCAAACTTGATCAGAAGTTGTATCTAGACAATATCTAGGTCAAGTTTGAATATGGGTCATGCCGGGTCAAAAACTATGTCACGGGGTCACTTAGTGCATTTCAAGGATTAAGCATGGTGTCCGCTTTCTAATTGAAGTAGTTTTCATCTGATCTTTACCAAACTTGGTCAGAAGTTGTATCAAGACAATATCTAGGTCAAGTTTGAATATGGGTCATGCCGGGTCAAAAACTAGGTCACGGGGTCACTTATTGCATTTCAATAACTTCTATCAAAGCGTTTATTGGGGGCATATGTCATCCTATGGAGACGGCTCTTGTTTGTCTATCTGCACACTTGTCAGTGCATGAATGTTTCATTCAATTTTGAATGGGGATGTAACTTTATAATACAACTCTTAGGCGTCAAAACATATGAGGTGCATCGTTAAAAAATAGGTTTTATGCCACATGTATCATGCAACCAGCATAGCTCCAGACCAGCCTGTGCACCTGTCAGGAGCTACCCTGTCTGTTAATGAGACCTCCAAAACTTGCATGACTTTACAGCAGACAGCGTAGCTCCTTATAACGGGTAGTCTGCGGGATGTGGAATAAGACCTTTTTACTGATGACGCTATACGTGTCTTCGAAAATCACATTAGAATCACATAAAGTTGAATCCTAGATCCCTATTTAAAAACTTGTGCTTTTGATTGTAAAATTTTTAAGGAAAAAAGTAATCCACTGCTGCCCTGCCATTACAGATTTTAATGGAGAGAGACAACGAAAATCTTGGTAGCGCCACTCCATCTCGGTTTATGAACCCTTCTCGAGCCTCAAGACTGGATTTTGACGGGGATGATGAGGTCATTGACGGACAGATATCAGCTCGGGAGCCTTTACAGAATCGGGAAATGCATATGGGAAAGGAGACTGACAATCGTGAGAAGACGCAATTTGCCAAGCAGACCATGGCCTTGAGGAAGATGGCACAGACACCTGTGGATAAGGTCTGAATCTCTGAGCAGTTTGAGTTTCTTATTTACAATTTGTGGCATATTTTATTAAGTTTTCTTTGCTTGATAATTATGTCAATGGTGGATGATATCTAGATTATTTGTCAGTACAGAAGGATGATCATTTGTGACTAACTCAACAACAAAGCTAGTTCATGTAAAAAAATTGTATCCCTTATGATCAATGATATCATGACTGCATGCTGCTTTTTATTGTGACATGGCAGGTAAACTTTCATTTGTGCATTTAGGCATAAACTGTTTCGTAAAATGACATTTAACTGTAGCAAAAATGAAAAAAAGAAGAAGAAATATTCCCATGTTGTCCTAACAAACTGCACTAATTAATATTTTATACTTTAAAACATGGTGATCTGTGGAGTGTAAAAATTGCAATTGGCGCTCTTGTTAACCCTTTCCCACGCAGAAAGAAAGTGAAAATTACTGGAGTTACTCGCAGCAAGTTCAGGTTTTATGCTGTTTGCTGCTCATCAGTTTCTTAGGGTCGGAATGAAGCCTATAAGACTTTAATCTATTATGAAAAGTTGTTAATTTTATATGATTAAATAAGGGACAACAAATGCTTTAGAGTGCGTATCTGAGTGGTAAAGGGTTAAACTAAGAAAACTGCAAACATCATAGGAAGTCCTGTACGTGCAATTATTTCTAAAGAATGTTACTTGTTGCATAGAGACTGTTGTAAAGAGACTGTTGCATAGAGACTGTTGCATAGAGACTGTTGTATAGAGACTGTTGTGTAGAGACTGTTGCATAGAGACTGTTGCATAGAGACTGTTGTATAGAGACTGTTGTATAGAGACTATTGTATAGACACTGTTGTATAGAGACTGTTGTATAGAGACTGTTGTATAGAGACTGTTGTATAGAGACTGTTGTATAGAGACTGTTGTATAGAGACTGTTGCAAAGAGACTGTTGCATAGAGACTGTTGCATAGAGGCTGTTGTATAGAGACTGTTGCATAGAGACTGTTGCATAGAGACTGTTGCATAGAGACTGTTGTATAGAGACTGTTGCATAGAGACTGTTGTATAGAGACTGTTGTATAGAGACTGTTGTATAGAGACTGTTGTATAGAGACTGTTGTATAGAGACTGTTGTATAGAGACTGTTGCATAGAGACTGTTGCATAGAGACTGTTGTATAGAGACTGTTGCATAGAGACTGTTGTATAGAGACTGTTGCATAGAGACTGTTGCATAGAGACTGTTGTATAGAGACTGTTGTATAGAGACTGTTGTATAGAGACTGTTGTATAGAGACTGTTGTATAGAGACTGTTGTATAGAGACTGTTGTATAGACACTGTTGTATAGAGACTGTTGTATAGAGACTGTTGCATAGAGACTGTTGCATAGAGACTGTTGTATAGAGACTGTTGTATAGAGACTGTTGCATAGAGACTGTTGTATAGACACTGTTGTATAGAGACTGTTGTATAGAGACTGTTGTATAGACACTGTTGTATAGAGACTGTTGTATAGAGACTGTTGTATAGAGACTGTTGTATAGAGACTGTTGTATAGAGACTGTTGTATAGACACTGTTGTATAGAGACTGTTGTATAGAGACTGTTGTATAGAGACTGTTGTATAGACACTGTTGTATAGACACTGTTGTATAGACACTGTTGTATAGAGACTGTTGTATAGAGACTGTTGTATAGAGACTGTTGTATAGAGACTGTTGTATAGAGACTGTTGTATAGACACTGTTGTATAGAGACTGTTGTATAGAGACTGTTGTATAGAGACTGTTGTATAGAGACTGTTGTATAGAGACTGTTGCATAGAGACTGTTGCATAGAGACTGTTGTATAGAGACTGTTGTATAGAGACTGTTGTATAGACACTGTTGTATAGAGACTGTTGTATAGAGACTGTTGTATAGAGACTGTTGTATAGAGACTGTTGTATAGAGACTGTTGTATAGAGACTGTTGTATAGAGACTGTTGTATAGAGACTGTTGTATAGAGACTGTTGTATAGAGACTGTTTATAGAGACTGTTGTATAGAGACTGTTGCATAGAGACTGTTGTATAGAGACTGTTGTATAGAGACTGTTGTATAGAGACTGTTGTATAGAGACTGTTGTATAGAGACTGTTGTATAGAGACTGTTGTATAGAGACTGTTGTATAGAGACTGTTGTATAGACACTGTTGTATAGAGACTGTTGTATAGAGACTGTTGTATAGACACTGTTGTATAGACACTGTTGTATAGAGACTGTTGTATAGAGACTGTTGTATAGAGACTGTTGTATAGAGACTGTTGCATAGACACTGTTGTATAGACACTGTTGTATAGAGACTGTTGTATAGACACTGTTGTATAGACACTGTTGTATAGAGACTGTTGTATAGAGACTGTTGTATAGAGACTGTTGTATAGAGACTGTTGTATAGAGACTGTTGTATAGAGACTGTTGCATAGAGACTGTTGCATAGAGACTGTTGTATAGAGACTGTTGCATAGAGACTGTTGTATAGAGACTGTTGTATAGAGACTGTTGTATAGAGACTGTTGTATAGAGACTGTTGCATAGAGACTGTTGTATAGAGACTGTTGTATAGAGACTGTTGCATATAGACTGTTGTATAGAGACTGTTGTATAGAGACTGTTGTATAGAGACTGTTGTATAGAGACTGTTGTATAGAGACTGTTGCATGTTGTATAGAGACTGTTGCATAGAGACTGTTGTATAGAGACTGTTGTATAGAGACTGTTGTATAGAGACTGTTGTATAGAGACTGTTGTATAGAGACTGTTGTATAGAGACTGTTGTACAGAGACTGTTGTATAGAGACTGTTGTATAGAGACTGTTGCATAAGACTGATCCTCTTAGTTATCAAAAAACATAACGGTATGATGATAATATATTATATAAATAAATGTCCTTTCTGTATGTTCATATTGCTAAATCATTCATTTCATTATCAATTGCCAACCAAAATGCTAATTAATAAGCTGTTTAAGCCCATATTGCATGCATGTACTTGTCAAGGCCTGACAAACATTTGTCATGTCATTTTGCAAATCAGTTGCTCGCAGTATCAATCAGGATGTAAGATATGCAGTGAAGAATGTGCAGTAGATGCAATAAACATCCAAATGTTAGCTTTTACAGAGGTCTGAATGCCAAGTAATGTTCCATCAAAGTGTGATTTTGTGTTCTGTTAAATTAATATTGATTGTTTGGCTGTTACAAGTAACTGTTAAAGTGTTATATTTAAGCTACAGGTTTAATTACCATACAATTGCAAAATTGTCACATGCACAATGCTATTAAATGTAAAATAATTGGCTGTTATATATTTGACAGAGCATAATGGTTTGTAATAATTACAAAAACTGAACATCAAAGTACCGATATTAAGGAGTACATATGTATTTAATAAGAGCTTTGTAAAGAACGCATATCTCATTTGATTTGTAAATGGACAGCTAAATCTTAAACACCAAGGGGAGAACAAAATAAGTGCATTTGTTATTTAAATTGTTTATTTCATGCCTGTAGAATGTGGGAAAATTGTTTTATACCCCAGCATGTATGTGATAATTTACCAGTATGTTGGAGTGTCCTAGTCAGTCTGTTGGTCTTTCTTGTGGTGTGTCTGCAAAAGCTGAGCTAACTGTATTCTTCCAAATTTTTATGTCCTCCACCCATCATAGTAGGGGGCATATTGTTTTTGCCCTGTCTGTTGGTGTGTTTGTTTGCCCCAACTTTAACATTTTGCTATAACTTTGGCAATATTGAAGATATCAACTTCATATTTGGCTTGCATGTGTATCTCATAGAGCTGCACATTTTGAGTGATGAAAGTTCAAGGTCAAGGTCATCCTTCAAGGTCAAAGGTCAAATATATAGATTCAAAGCGGCGCAGAAGGGGACATAGTGTTTCTGACAAACACATATCTTGTTCAATTTTGATTGAAATTTAAATCATGTCATCACCTTGAAGTGTAGATGTGCAAGACATTTTTAACCCTTTGCATGCTGGGAAATTTGCCGTCTGATGAAATGTTGTCTGCTAAATTTCTAAAATAAGCATTTTCTTCGATTTGTTTCAAAGAATACTCTCAGAATAGCAAACAGTTTGGATCCTGATGAGACACCACGTTCTGTGGCGTCTCATCTGGATCCAAACTGTTTGCAAAGGCCTTCAAAATTCAGTTCCAGCACTGAAAGAGTTAAAGCCAAGTGGTCCACTAATTCTGTAGTTATGTGAAATTCAACATTACTGACAAAGCAGTGCAGAGGTATTAGTCACATTCTAGTCTCAATGAGATGCATCTTGTTTTGTTTAAATGGGTTTTGAATAATAAGTAACATTTGAGAAAGTATGTCTTTTATCATACAAGTATTAACATGAGGAAATAAAACGTTTTCAGACTGCACGTCTGCAGCCATTGACCAAGTACAACAACAGCCGCACGGGCAGTCAAACCGGACATTATTTCTCGCCGGAATCCATATGGCCATACGACCGGCATGGGAAACCTGCAGAAAACGACAGCCGGCATCAGGGGTCTGTGTCTGGCACAGACGTTCGCGCTGGCTGGATATCTCGACCTCAGTCGGTGCTAGATGACGCGGATGTTTTTACGCACACGCCTCGTGACTCAGAATTGAAACCGATAAAGAGCGGACGGAGTAAGACAAATCTTCATGATATTAGAGGTGGCCGCGACGGCAACACATGAACAGAACGACCGAGTCGTTAAAGACTCGTTGACGTTGCTGTGGAATTGATGATTGCTAGTTAATATCATAATTATAATTTGTAAATCATGAAGCATATTCTGTGATCAGTCATATTAAGCTTTATTTATTTAATATTTTAATATTATTGTATTTGTTAATATTATTATAACACATGTTTAGTTATTATGATTATAAATATCAATATTATACTGCATTCACTTGTACTTAATACATTTTATTTTTTAAGATTTCATGTATCACATTAAAATGTGTGTTTGTAAAATAAAGGCTATAAGTACTACGTATTTGTTGCCTTAATAAAAAAACAACTCCATATTCATCTTGTGTTCAAATTGCGATGGGTATTACCTTGTGTACCTTAATGCAATTGTGTAATGTGGATTTGCAAATACTGGTGTTTTCTGCATTAATATACCATATTGTGTGAACACATGTATACCAGTAACTTTTCCATTATGTTTCTTGCAAATGAGGCATTATCTATCGATTACATCATTATGTGAAAATTATGAAAAACTAGTTTCATATTTAACATGGCTTTATGGTAAGTTTGATAAGATATAGCTGCCAGAATTATGTGTTGCAAAAACGCCACAACATTATGTGGTCACAGAATGCGTTTTATGACCATTTTCATTATTAATTAATACCTACTTCACTACATAAATTTTTAAAAGGCATTGTATACTTTTTGCCTATTTGCTAAACCAAGCAGGCAACCTTTTTTATGTGACATGGTTTTTATTGGTGATGAATGGTCATACAACATGATGATTGACCACAATGTGTAACTCTCGACATTGTAATGTGATCGTTTGATACTATATTAGTGCAAGTGTCAAAATCTGTAGCTAGAAACCTAGTCTTTTCCGCCAAAGGTGCATGTTTTATTGTACTTGTAAAAAACAAATTGGTTTTCAACTTACTTAAATGCTTCCGTTATTCATTTAAGCATTTTATCATATATTCTTTGTTGGTAAATGATGTGCTTTGTTTGTTTTATTGTTTGTTTTAAATTATATACATACCAAAATTGTATCTTTTCATTCAGGTGTTAGGGGTCAGTGATTTATAACATGATGTCCCCAAGGGTTATCAGATGTTTCCTTTATGTGAACATTAACATGAAAATGGCAACAGATTGTGATTTTTCAAACCGAAATTAGCTTTGCTCTTGCCTTTTGCTGTATATGAAGATATTTATATTTTTCTCTCATGTTGTAGCATTAGAAAAGTAGCTACATTTGTATAACACTGATAGTGTTAAAAATACTCAGCTTAAATAAAATAGGACCTTTTGCATGTCGAGGTCTACTATAGAAATACTAAAAATATTATTTTGTTGTATATATTTCATTCATGAAATATTTTATTAAACTATTTACAGAAAAAAAATGTATATTTTTTATATGCGTAAATAGGCATATACGAATCAAACTAATTGTTGGGTATTATTCAAGAAGTAAAATCCATAAAGGAATACAGTGTGTCAAAGCTACAAACGAATCAGCAATTAGCTTATAGACGTTTGTATGATGTTTAATTTACTGAATTTGTAAGGACTTAGGTTGTAATGATGCGTTGAATAAAAACTTGTTTTTAAAAATGTCACTTAAATTACCAGGTATAAAATTACTTTGGCTCTGTAACGATAAAATTGCTGTCCGCTCCCAATGCCTGAATATTGCTTCTCGTGAATTGTTGTATTGGCTGAAAGCTTGTTTCAATATTTTTTGCTATAAATGTATGTCATTTGCGAAAGTTTAAGATTATTAATTTGTTTTTGACCGCCTCAACTTACAATAGAATTATACTTAAGTCCATTCCGTTTAAGTATTTGTATTAACATTGTAAAATAAACAGATAATATGACCTCTTAGAATAGTTTAAATTTATCCCCAGTTCCCATTCAAAAGTAATATGTGCTTCTTATTATAATACTTTGTTGATCTCAATATGTTTAGTTGTATAGAAATGTATTGTGTGACAATAGATATGTGTGGGTGTGTAACTGTTTGCAAACTTGATTGTTTTTTTATTACTTTGAATACCGGATAAGGGGAATGGCCTAGCATGAAATGTAAGATATCAACCACATGTCACACAAGCTTGTTCAGTTTTTAGAAACATAGACATGTATTATAATTCAACCTCTTATTTATCAAATAGTAACAGATTTTATGTTATGTTATTTGCTCCACTTTAAGATTTGTTTTACACCTATCAACTCAGTATTGTATTATATATTGTAGAGATAATATTATTATTTACTATGAAATTTTACATCTACAATATATATATATCTTAATTTTTTTTTACCAATAAATATATGCCAATGAAAACGTTATCTCATTTAAGAAATATCAAAAGAATATCAAAACAGAACTAAACAAAACTCTTTGTTTTTATTTGCTTTAGAAAATATATGAGCCTTGCGTTGTAAAAAGGAGGTTTTATGCATGTGCGTAAAGTGTTGTCCTTGATTAGCCTGTGCAGTCAGCACACACTAATCTGGGACGACACTTTCCACTAAAACTGCACAGGCTAATCTGGGACGGCACTTTTTGCACATGCATTAAACCCCCTTTCCTCAGAGTGCGACTCATATAATAACACTTACCTCCCCTGCATTCTTCATGGTCTTCAGATTGTTGTTAATAAATGACAATTTTTATTGGTTACTTATACAGATTTTATATTAATGAAAGTACAAACAGCTTGATGGTGACAACGGCCATTGACAAATAGTTTTAATCTCAGATTCTTTATTTCCGGTATAAAACTTGAAGTTTTATTAAATATATTTTTATATTTTGCGTCTTTTGTTTTATACGTATTTCATGTGAACATGTATAAATATTGTCTAGAAAATCTGTATCCATGTATTATTATGTATGTTTGTCTGCTCTGTCTAACCTTAGAATTTTGTTTTGTGTACCTCAAAATCAATGTATATTTTGTGTATAGACATTGAAGTTCCACTATTCAACACTTGTGCCATCATATTCTATGGCTGGAAAAATATTAAAAAGTTCAAATAAATATGTTTACAAATGTTTCTTATTTATCTTAATCAGCACAGCTGAATCTGATATTTCCTGACTTGGCCACTTTCAGTATCCTTGTATGCCGAGATATAGTAGCTACGCTCTGGGATAATGGAGCTTAACCCTTTGCATGCTGGGAAATTTGTAGTCTGCTAAAATGTTGTCTGCTGAATTTTTAAAATTATCATTTTCTTTGATTTTTTTCAAAGAATACTATCAAAATAGCAAACAGTTTGGATCCTGATGAGATGCCACGTTCTGTGGCGTCTCATCAGGATCCAAACTGTTTGCAAAGGCCTTCAGAATTCGGTCCCAGCACTGAAAGGGTTAATGCATGTGCGCAGTGGCTAATTAGGGACGATACTTTCCTCCTAAACGGGATTTTTTGGTTAGGGACTTCCTCCTGGTTAAGCCTGCGCATGATCAACCATTAAGCCTTGTTTTTTTAAAGAGCAGCTCATATGCAACATTGGCAAATAATTGTAACACCCATAATAAACTAACTCTCTTGCACAAGAATTAAAGGGACTTTTTTCTTATATTCTTGATAAATGTAATTAAATGAACTTACTGGCAAAACTGTACTTTGTGGAAAGATTTAAATAATTTAAATAAAAACATATAATTTTAAAATGTGCCTGCCACGGGGCTCACACCCAATACCTGTGGAAGCCAAAGCTAACCGGTTACATTACACAATGCAGGCTGGTAAATATGGATGGCAGTTTACAAGCTGTGGTTGTAATACACGTTTTTGATAAATTGTAGGTACAAATTAATTAAAACGCTTTATACTTTTTCTTATTTCGATTGATGGTTATCAATAAACGAACAAATATTTTCAAATTCTATTAGGTGTCTTTTTGCTTGTTGAATGTAATGGATATTGGTTTATCTATTGACTTTTTACTTGACATTTTGCAAAACTACGGACAAGATGCTTCCCACTGGGCACAAAAAGACCCAGGTAACCACTTAAATGGGAACCTGCTGCATATTGCTCTATATACCTTTACCACTTGGATACATATTTTTAAGCATTTGTGGTCCCTTAGAGTTAAATTTAATTAAATACCTTTCTTACTAGATTCAAATTTTAAAGGCTTTATTTCAAACACTTAGATACTGATGAGAAGCAAACAGCATAACACCTGAACAGACTGCGAGTTACTCGCAGGCTGTTCTGGTTTAATGCTGTTTGCACATAGCCATTTTCACTTTGCTTTTAAGTGCTAGAGTTTTTAACCACACAAAAATTCAACTAGCAAGACCTTTAGCCATAATAGTGGGTGCAGAATGTACTTTTCACACAATGGTAAATGTTCTGGCTAGAGGTCACTCATACTCTGTTTCTGGTATGAATTTTGTATTGAATTGAGTCTTAAGGGGCAAGGATGAAACACATGGTCTTCTGTAGAGAATCCACATGATGTATGAACCTTGCTACCTTGTTTAGTTGTCATTGCATCCTCTCACATACAATCTTTACCATCACAAGAGAATCCAACCAAATTTGGTAGGATTTTATTTTTTTGTTTAAGTATTATATTATGAAAAGTAGTATAACTTTCTTTTATATTTTGAAAATAGTGTATAAGATTTGGTTCTTAATAAAAACATTTAATTACCTAAATTTAAAAAGTCAAAATAATAACAGGAAAATTATTGTATACCATATGGCTTAGCTGTCATCACATGGTTGGTTATGAAGGCAGAAATTTGATCCAGCTATGCCGACTCCAAGAAAATCTCGGGTTCCCTTGCTACATGTAATCAGAAAACAAAACACAGATTTTTTTTAGAATTTAATGACCTATTTACCTACACATGAAGCAAAAATCATTTTGGGAAAACAAAAAATACATCTGTAAATTTAAATGTTTATACAGTATCAATGCATTAATTCCATTACCGTATGGAAAGTAAGTGAATGTCTATTTACAATATCTAACGAGAAAATTCTACTAAAGGTAGTTTTCTGTGTCAACAGCACCTGCTTTGGCCATTCACTATTACACAGCCATGAATTTTTATCGCAAACAATTGAGCATAATCTTGTCTTAGCATAAAAACAACATAACTGTTACTCTGTAATAAATTTCTTTGCAGCTGAAAATTTAATAAGACATTGCAACAGATCATCATAAAGGGTATACAAAGAAATTAGCAAAAGTTTTTATATAAAGAAACAATTATACAATTTTAATTTTCAATTCAACCTGGTTTCAACCAGTGTTTATTAATATTATAATTTAAATCATATATGCGATCATGCACTAAAAGATCTCTTGAAGGGATATTTATTATTTTTCTTTTAGATTTAGTTCCAAGCAGCTATGATTAGGGCTGTCACGATACGCCGTGAGCGTACCGCGGTATATCGTGGGACGGCAACACTGTATCGCGGTACGTACCGCGATATTTTACAGAATATGTATCTGTGAAGAAAACAGCAGAATAACAAGTTTTACAAACTTTATTAAACTCAATAATCAGAAAACACTGGTATCATAGTATGACTACAAACTGTAAAAGAAACTGTAATAAACTTGATAGAAGTAGTCATTGTTATAATGTTATTGTTCGCGTCTTTTTCTTAAATGTCCGCCATGTTGTTTACAATAGCTGTGACTACGATCTGTGTAAATCGAACGCTTCAAGAGCATGTTCAAAATGCGGAGTCAGCGGGCCCAGTATTGAAAATCCGTAGCGTTCTGACTCTTCCTCGACTTATTCAGAATCTTAAGATAACATGATTCGGAAGTGCCATGCTTTGAACGATCGATATACTAAAGAAAGAAAATAAGAAATAGAATAAACATCTTTTGGATAATTATGAACTTATTTGCAAAGGAAATCTGTCCCTAATTCCAAAAAAGGTACGGACCCATACATCGCCGTATTTTAAACGTGAAAGTTAAACATCTACAAGTGGAAGCGCTTGCTTGACCTGGATATTAACGGATTATTTATTTAGCCCTTTTGAACCGCTTCTACATTTTTTAAAACAATATCTATATCAAAATAATTATGTAATGTATTTATATCTGTGCTAATATAATAATATTTAAAAAAAAACGGTGCGGCAACGCCGTACCGCGGTGCGATTTTTTTCACGACATGCACCGCGATATACCGGTATACCGGTGAATCGTGACAGCCCTAGCTATGATAAAGTTACAAATTGCACAAACAAAAATCCATACATATTAACACTTTCAAAACACAATGATATTGATGTCCATATATTAACAATATGAAAACAAATTATGCCAGAACACTCAAGCCGTAAGTAAAACATTACAAAATGATAAACTGCACAATGTATGTACACCATTATGATCAATTCCATTTACCACAAATTAAGAAAACATTAAATCACAAATAATTAAAATTAAGGCAAATATCATGATCTCTAAAAATAGCAAGTAAAACTGATTAAGCAAACTCTTCTGTATTAGGAATGTCTAGCAATACGAGCGATGCAGTAATTAAATCAAATTTGTTACATTTTGCTGTAAGTTTAGAGATTTTCTTCTACAGCGGAAGTAAAGTGACATTTGGAAAGAGATCAAAAGCTTTTAAAATAGCATAACAAGTGTGCATAACACGCCATTAAAAGAAACAATATACATGTACTCATATTAAACTATAAAATGCTTTATAAAAACACTTTAAAAGAAAGTTATTGAAAATAACACATAACACACATGAACTATGCAACTTCTAGTTATGTGTATGCATGTAACAGTTTTAACAAAGACAATACAAAATCACACCTTAATTTACGAATATCAGTAACAGTGATAACAAAATATCATTCATAAACACTGACAAAAAGTTTATGAGAAGCAAACAAGAGATGTGTTTGTCAGAAACACAATGCCCCCTATTGCCCCGCTTTGAAGCCATATAGATGACCTTGACCTTTCACCACTCAAAATGTGCAGCTCCATGAGATACACATGCATGCCAAATATCAAGTTGCTATCTTCAATCATGCAAAAATTATTGCAAAACTTTAACCAAGGTTAAAGTTTTGGGACACACACAATGAATGAATGACAGACAGACAGACAGGCCAAAAACAATATGCCCCCGATCTTTCGATCAGGGGGCATAAAAAGCTAACTTTGTCATGACAAAAATGCATGCATGGAGAAATACTGTTATATAGTTTATCACTATGTGTTTGAAGAGTAAGTTCTTTCAACATTTCTGCATTCTGGTAAGTACATTTAAATACATGTTTTCCCTCAATTATCAATCGCTTAAAATACCATTAAGATATTTTAAATTGTCCATAATAGTCTTCTCATTAACTTGCAAAAGATGGAGTTAATAACATATGCAGCACAAACAATCGAAATGCAGACATATGAACACAATCATAACAAACAGGAACATGGTTACACAATGAAAATGGAGCACACATTAAAATGCAATGGCGTTTGGAAACGTTAAGATACCGATTAGCTACATTTCAAATAATAACAAATATCTGAGTCCAGCGCAAATAACAATCAAAAGAAAACAACTGATTACACATGCAGTAGTATGGCAACAGGTTTTTCTTTTTATACATTATTATGTAACAGCTTTTCTACTTTTTTTGTAATTTTTTATTTTTTTATTTTTTATTATTTTACATTTTAATACAAAAACGGATCCACTCTTTCCAATTGACAGGATTTCAACAACCATAATTGTTGTCCGAAAATGTATAAAAAGTACTGGTACTGCAAATTACTCACAAGAGAAAACCACATCGGTCAAAACACCAAACAATGTGTTGCCATTTCAGGGCGATAGTATTTAAATGTTCCAGAGGTCTTGTAAAATCTTAAGCATTAAAAAAACAGCATTATTATGTTTACAGACTGACCAATTTGGCAAGGTTATGAAGTTTATATCCATATACCAAATAATATAATAGATAATTATTGCAAGAACAGTTAATACAAAATATGAAAAAGTGGACATTTATTCAATAAATAATAACAATTAACATTCCAATAACCAGATGGTTTACAAAGCTTTCTGATATAAACCTCAATTTATTGTGGTAATCCATGATTTTTATTATTTGCATTCTACCTTGATGAAAGTGCAGAAAAATAATAATGTGCACAAGCACAATTCCTCTCACACTATTAAATAACAAAAGTCTGTAAATTGTATCAAAACATCTGTGCTTATTGACTATGGGAACCAATCTACAATTTTTGTAACTATAATCACAACAACAACAGAAATATCTGTGAATACACTTAACAACAATAATCTATTCATTTGTTTTCTCTAAACACCTCATGAACTGCATCAATTTTTTGTGTTACTACTGATGACATCATCAAATGCCTTGCTCCATTAAAGTATAAAACAAACCATTCATATTTCAAACACAAATAACATTAAATTGCATAAAATCAAGAGACCCGTCTGAAATTGAAGGTCACAGGGTATTCATAAGGTCATTCTAACTTGCCCTATCCTGTAGAAAGTTCTCGGGCAAATGTTTTTTAAAATAGGCGAAATCCCAAGGGGCAAATAAATTAGAAAAGTGACAGGTCTATGTTATATTTCTTTAGCAAATAATAAACATCATTCACTTATTGTAAATGTAATGTTAAGATTTATTTGTAAAACAGATAAGAAATGGCCATTAGGATGCTAGTCGCCAATGAAAATACATTCAGTTAGGCAATGTGTCATTCATGCCCATCGTAAAAAATCCAAATTAAAAAAAAACTTTAGAAAGCAAAACAATACACAAAAAGAATCACAAAAAAACTCTCCAAACCTCATGAAAACATTCTTGTCTGAAGAATTAAAACAACATTCTATTTACTGTGCCTTTTTTTATATAGATAATTATCAGAAACACATAACAGTATAGTTGTTTCTATACATTTCTGAACATTATTCATTATAAGATTATTTATTTGAATAACATTTGTTTAATTAATTACAATCTTGTCATGCATGTCTGTTTATGTGTCAGCAATCATAATGATTTAAAGATTGGGCAACCTTTCTTCAAAAGAGTAGAGGCAATTATATGTTCAAAAATACTTTTCCTCTGGCCAAGTAGAAGTCAAATCCTTAATTTGATGCCTAATGCATCTTTTTACTAATAAAACAATGATAAAATTGCCCGCTAGGGTGTTCATAAGGTTAAATTCTACTAAATTGTGACATAAGCCAAATATTAAAGAATGCAATCAAATAAAGGGTTATGTAAAAAATACACACACTTAATGCTTACAATACTCATTAACTACACTACTTTCAAATGTAACAAGAGATGTGTTTGTCAGAAACACAATGCCCCCTATTGCGCCGCTTTGAAGCCATAAATTTGACCTTTGACCTTGAAGGATGACCTTGACCTTTCACCACTCAAAATGTGCGGTTCCACAAGATACACATGCATGCCAAATATCAAGTTGCTATCTTCAATATTGCAAAAGTTATTGCAAAACTTTAACCTTGGTCAAAGTTTTGGGACACACACAATGACACAATGACAGACAGACAGGCCAAAAACAATATGTCCCCTATCATTCGATCCGCGGGCATAAAAAGTTTTAAAATCTGTTTAATTAATTTTTAAAATGATCAGAACTGTAATGAACACATAAGGTCTCTTTAATAAAAAAAAATATAATAAAAATTGTCTAATGTGGATTTTTTCTTTACTAATATCTCTCTTAATTTGAAAATTTTAAAGTGGTACAGCTAAACCTTGCAATAAGGAACACACTTTATAGAAAAAGATTTTTAACAATAATTGATAAAATACTTGCACAGAAAAGTATTTCATTAATGCCAGAATTCAACGATTCAAATTTGAAATATCTGGGGAAAGAAGTTATTTTAGCCAGTTCATTCCACAAAAACATCCCCACCCGCCTGAAATCACAACAGCTTTCACTTCTTTGGGGAGGTTGGCTCAGCAGATGTAACAGCTTTAGCCGTGTCACCCTTCGATGGTGCATCAGCCTTAGATTTAGGTTGCGAGTCTGATTTTTTATCCAATGCGTGCTTTTCAGTTTGACTGGTATCTTTTGGTGCCTTTCCAGACTGGTTGGGGCCTTTCGGATGGTTGGAGTGCGATGATCCTGCTTTGCCAGGGGGCTTTGCTTTTGCAGCCTGAGATTGGCCAGACTTTGAGTCACTGTTCTTAGTTCCATGTGACGTTGATTGGCTAGTTTTACTGTCAGCACCTTTGCTCTGAGAGCCTTGCTGTGATTGGCCGGAGGAACTGTTCTTGCCTTGTGTCGACTGCTGTGATTGGCTGCCACTGGGGCCATGTGACTGCCCCCTGGATTTTGATTGGCTCTGGCCCTGGCCTGAGCCGTGGCGAGTCTTATGGCCAGTGGTAGATAGGCTGGAGTGGTGGACTACATGGGTGTCCTCTTCCACAGACTGAAAATACACACAACAGTTAACCCTTTGCATGCTGGGAAATTTGTCGTCTGCTAAAATGTTGTCTGCCGAATTTCTCAAATTATCATTTTCTTTGATTTTTTTCAAAGAATACTATCAGAATAGCAAACAGTTTTGATCCTGATGAGACGCCACAGAACGTGGCAGAACGCCACAGAATGTCATCTGGATCCAAACTGTTTGTAAAGGCCTTCAAAATTTGGTTCCAGCACTGAAAGAGTTAATGAATGCATTAACATCAAGAAGGTGCAGCCATGATGCATCACTTTGTGTGTGTCAGTTTATCTGGATTGCTTTTTGTTGTTGTAATTTAAAGCATTTTTCAGTCATATGATTGTGGTCAGTTAATATACAGACACAATTTGTCTTAAAAGTCCACAAATCTCATCCAAATAATGGCAAGGTTTTTAAAAGAATCTTTTACATCAAAATAGATATACTTCAAAGTTGAAAAGGCAGTAAGAGCTTGCAGTTTTAAGTTATTTTGGCTTCTCCCCTCAATGTAACACCTTTAGTTTTGCTTGATGGGATGTTTTGCTATGTATACCATTTATCGCAATTTCAAGTAAATGATGTTTAAATAAGGTTATTCTGGACATGCACTACTAACATTTGCTGATTACGTTCAACAACATTATGTTTACCTAACAAATAGTTCTATTGTGTTCAGCATGTCATTAATAATTAAATAAATCAAACAAAGAGAATTAACGTTTTATATAATTTAACGATTAATTAAAATAAATAACAAATTGAATATAAAATGCACTTAAACATGTTATGGAAAGTAATGAAATTATTTTTTTAATTAACTTAATATACCAGACCCAACCCAAGAATCGTCTCTGGTATTTTAATTTTGACCCGCTAACCCGACCCAGAGAATATTTGTGTACCATTTGAGCCCTAAGTATATAACTATATGTTAGGACATGATTGTCTAACCACACATATCTGAAGCAAGCTATATCTAAGGGGTTTAGCAGTATTTAATGGACACTAAGTGCCCTACATGAATCAGGGAAACCTGAACAATTGTTGCGTTTATGTGTTGACAGTTTGCTGCAACTGATTATCCTACAGATAAAAGTCTCAACAACAGTCTGTTGTCAAACGCATTATGCCTGGCCAACAAAGTTAAATTAAAAATGCTTCTTGACACGCAGGCTTATCAACAATTAAGTGTCACAAAATCCACTTTTCAACCTACTGTTGTGACCGTTTGCTGTAATTGATAACCTCATTGATGAAAGCATCAACCATAGTCTGTTGTCAAAGGCATTCGGCTTTCATAAAAGCAGAAAGTGTTGTCCATGATAAACCAGTGTGGACTGAAGCAGCTAAACGGGGCCGAATCTTTAAGCCCAGTTATTCTAGAAGGTTAAATGCAAGGCACAGACACATATGTACTCACATCGACTCGGAAGTCTTCGAGGCGTTTGTACTTGCTGAGCCAGCCCTTCAGTTTGGCATCCACGTCGACGTGCTTTCTAGAATACTTGAGGAATGCCCAGAACTTCTCCAGTCCATACAGCTGACCTGCAACCAAGAAAATAGCGTGTTCACCTGATCACAGATGCAGCAGAATTTTAAGATATTTGGATGGTTTCAGTACCATAAAAGATTAACTGAATACTGAAAACCCAGACGGTATTCAGCGCCATAGAGAAAACAAAGAATCCTTAAATTCAAAATAGTTCTGAAGTTTCTTGCTATTTCATGTGAAGGTAAAATGTTGCTTATAAACAAACATTGTTAGTGCCCTTTATGAATCTCAAAACAACAACACTGGATATCACATAGAAAATATGACATGAAGAATCAATAATGTTTTATTTCCCTTAAGGAGCTTTGTTAACTCCAAATAACATGCCATATATTTTTAACACCTATTGAATTTTTCAAAAGTTCCTAAGAATGGGCCCTGAATGGGGATCCAATCTAACCTTGACTCCAAAGTTACGAAAGGTTACCACCAAAAATGGAAAATAGAGGGGAGGGGGTTAGCAGTTCACAAATTTAAACACTGGTTAATATGTTTGTAAAGCTTCAGCCCCGTAGCAGAAATACTTTTATAAGTTTTAAGTGCTACTAAAGTTTAAAATGTTAATTTTTGGTTTAAAAAAGGGCCATAACTTGTATTGCATGGGAAAAAAAGCCACATTAAGGAGGTGTGCAACTTCAAATGATGATTAATATGCTTGCAAAGTTTCATCAAAATCTGTTATGTTTCAGAGTTCTAATAGAGTAATGTACATTTTCTGTCAGTCACCTAATGTAATGAAAACATGTTCAAAAGGGGCAATAACTACTGTTATGTTGCAATATGCAACACATAACATAAAGGTGCCAAAGTCAGATGCTGGTGTTTCATCCCTCTACTACCAATACTTGTAGAGGAAAGGGGGTGCATAAAAATGAAATTAAAACCAATATCTGAGACACAAAAGCTAAGGATAAGTACACAATACTGTCCAAAAGACAAGACGATTTAGTCTTACTTAAAGATTTGAAAGTAAATCTATTACAACACAGTTACTTGTAGTCACGCAAAAACACAAGAGTTAAAACTGCATTGTCATCAGTATTAAATTTATTCATTGATAAAAACAACACTGTGATACAATGCACTGCTCTTGTCCAATCCCAAGTGATTGATACAAACACATGAAACCTGTTTACATTTGTCACTATCCATCATCTTCATGACCCAGAATAGCCAAACACCATTGATAACCTATTTACAATTGTGTCCCTAGATGTCATGAAGTATAAACAACAAATGTAGGTTACCACAAAGGTAATGAAATTTGTGTATGATGTCACAATTGAGAATGATGTTCTTACAGTTTCATTTTACGCTCATTTGTTACTTTACAATATTTATGAAGACTAATACTTGTCCCAAGAAGGTATGGGCCCATTGAAGAGGTTAAGGCATTTTGGTTACAAACAACTGTATACAGATGTTGAACATATAATAAATGAGCCATGCTCTGTGAAAAGTGGGTTTAATGCATGTGCATAAAGTGTCATCCCAGATAGGTCTGTGCTGTCTGCACAGGCTAATCAGGGACAACACTTTCCGCTTTTATGATATTTTTCATTTCAAGAAATTCTCTTCTTAGCAAAAATTAAGTTTAGTCCGAAAGTGTTGTTCAAGATTAGCCTGTGTGGACTGCGCAGGCTTATATGGGACGACACTTTACGCACATGCATTAAAACCCCTTTACACATAGCACGGCTCAAATATTGTTTTGTTTTTCACTTGAATTGTTCACTGTTTTCCACAGTATTTCAATCATATCTTTGCAAGTCACTTAACCAACTCGCACAGTTCTTTGAAGCAAATTTACCAGTACTATAAAGTGCACATACTTTAGCCAGTAACTGACAACTGCCCTATTTGATTCAGCGGTAGGTGCAGAGGTGCAACAAAAGTGATTTCGTAACGAATCCCCACACAGGTCATGTGGATGGGCTGGAGGGCTGGATATCAAACCCTGAATAATCAGATTTGTAGTCAGGCTCTCAACCAGCCGAGGTAGCAGCCAGGTTCGAAATACCCATCACAAACTCATGCTATTTCACAGACAAAACAGCAGCCCTCTAGCGTTTTTTGGAGTAAGAACATGGTCTCAATAGTTTCAGATCCTGTGGTGGTAGGTAGGTGATTAAACATTCATCCACGCCAGTGAAACCAGTTGGGGACTGACAAATGAATCCAGATGCTGGACAATATGGTCGAATCATTTTTCCTTTATGTGACTTTAGCATCATATGATATGAGCTATGCTAAGTTAAAGTGGGAGGGGAGACAGGATCACATGTAAGTGAAAGGTGGGGGTCAAACAATGATTCAGTCCATTTTATTTTTCCACTCAGATATTGTACTGAAATTCATCAAAAAAAAGCCGGTAGGAATGGATCACAATAGTTAGGCTAGACCCCAGTCACACAATGAATTTTATTAATCAACAAATTTTTTGTACATTACAAAACAGTTGAATAATTTTATAATCCATTGTTTGATGACTCATCAGTCAAAGTTCAAACTAATTGAAAACTGACGACAAAATTCAACCTTTTTTTTAGGGAAATAACTTGTAGTAATTCATCAGCTA
This sequence comes from Dreissena polymorpha, assembly GCF_020536995.1. Taxonomy (NCBI): domain Eukaryota; kingdom Metazoa; phylum Mollusca; class Bivalvia; order Myida; family Dreissenidae; genus Dreissena; species Dreissena polymorpha. The sequence goes on along the minus strand of NC_068368.1, from coordinate 32,398,377 downwards.
TTTTGATTGTATGGGTCAGTGCTAAAATGTACTAAGTCTTTGCTGAAAAGATGTTATACATCATAGTTTTTTTAGCTTTGAGCTATTAATCTAATAAACGACAAATACATGTAGCCTGAGGCAAACAACATGTAAAGCAAGTAAGGTTACATGGTTTTTTAGTTGTTTGCAGAAATGTTTAATAGTAAACACAAGTATCACTGTATCATAAAACTATTGACATTTATCATTCATATGTAAAATCTCATACTAAAGATGAGATATTTTTAATAAAAAAGCAGTATGAAAATGTCATATTTTTTGTTACTTAAATGAACGAGTGATGTGTTTGTGAAACACTATGTCCCCATATATTTGACCTTTGACCTTGAAGGATGACCTTGACCCTTCACACATGCATGCCAAATATGAAGTTGCAATCTTGAATATTGCAAAAGTTATGGCAAATGTTAAAGTTTGCACAAACAAACAAAGCAACAAACCAACAGACAGGGCAAAAACAATATGTCCCCCACTATAGTGATGGGGGACATAAAAATATATGTTGTCACTTCTGATCTTTTATTGTTAATACTCAAAAAGAGTATTCATCCAAAACAGCAAAAAATTTGTTGAGAATTGGACAAGTCAAACAGAACAAACAAAATGGTCATACTCTCTAACGTAACAAGTGTTTATAATTTGAAATCGTATTTGCCAGTCAGAAACACTTATTTAATGGATTATAATTGTTAACTTTTGGTAACCAGTCGGGAACATCATTTTAGCAGAACTCAATTTTGATGATTATAATGGTCAAAGTCAAACAAGTTGATAACATGTGTAGCTGATTTAAAAGTTCTGTTAACAACCCATGCCCACGGCTATGAAAAGATGGATGCAAGTTGGGATTTACATACTGGTGGTTAGACAAGACTCCCTACTTACCATGCTCATAGTCTCGTATAACCTCCTCTTGGAAGTCTTGAAATAAATCCGAGCGGAATCTCTTTTCTAGCCCGTAGCTGAAGTACCGAAACAAGCACTCCACTCCATACCTGGAACAAGAAAGTGAATCTGGATATCAAAGCTCCGCAAAAACACTTTCCGCTCTTAAGGAATATTTCAATGAAAAGAAGTCTCTTCTATATGAAAATCCCGTGTAGTGGGAAAGTGTCGGTTTTGATCAGGCAGTACTGCAAGCTGCACGGGCTATGTTTTGGGAGGATACTTTATGAACATGAATTAACCCTTTGCATGCTGGGAAATTTGCAGTCTGCTAAAATGTCGTCTGCTGAATTTCTAAAATTAGCATTTTCTTCTTTTTTTTTCAAAGAATACCATTAGAATAGCAAACAGTTTGGATCCTGATGAGACGCCACGTTCTGTGGCGTCTCATCTGGATCCAAACTGTTTGCAAAGGCCTTTAAAATTCGGTTCCAGCGCTGAAAGGGTTAAATCCAGTGTTCCCAGACACCAGCTTAATTAGTAAAGGAGTGGTGCGATACAATCTTGTCTTTTTGTATAAAATAAGAAACATTAAACTGATAAAATCGCTGTTTAATAACACCAATATAGTAGTAAAAATTGTTTGATTAACTTGTTTTGATAAACAAAGTTAATGTGAGTACAATTTATGATCAAAATGATAATACATACATTTCAAAAAACGAGTTAAAAGTTAATAATAAAAATAATCAGTTATTAAAATTCATAGCTATATATTGTATTACTGTATTTCAAATGACCTGCAGATATTCAAGTGTTACTTCAACCACCATACTGTTATACATAAATGGGTTCCATAAACCAATGATTTACTTCATATCCTCTGACAAAAAAATTAAACAGACAAGATCTATGTTCATATACTTGGTAAATTGAATATTACTTATTTTGTGACAGCTGGTACCCTGCTAATGTTAACCTAGCTTACCGGTGTCCAGCTTGTGAGTCCTCAACAGCCAAAGTCTTGAACTCTGTGTACATTTTCTTGTTAAAATGCTGACGTAGAAAGAATGACCAGAATCGAAACAACGTGTTCATCTCTTGTGACAATCCAGGCCCCATCTTTTTACGTTCTAAAATTACAACACAATATTCTCCTGTCATATGGCATATAAAGTAAAACCAAAGCAAGAAAACGGGTAAATTTTTAACTAGTATTACAAATTTAAGACACATCAAATGTCTGTCATCAGATTACTAAATATTTCATCAAGCGCACCATACATTCCCCTATAAACCCACCCTCGGACACCCCAAAGACCAGCCAAAACTAGCCTCTGTCCGGCACAGCCTCTAAATGGCCCCTAATACAAGAGCTGAGTAATGGGGCCAACCCCTCCCAAGTATTGGCCCATGCCAGTGATCTATGTCCGGCCTTACGATGCCCACACGGTCTCTGTGTGGCCACCAAGATTTCAGACAATGGTGTACTCTGGTTAGAGTGTGCCTATGAAAACCTAGTCTCATCATCTGACAGACATCAAATTGATGCGAAGAAATCATAGTAACATATATTATAGTACTAACATTATATAAAAGGCACAGTGACACTAATATGATACAGAAACAATATAATAAGACATAGCTGGGCATGAAATAAAGCTCCAATTTTGTCAACAAAACTCCACAATTTTGTCAACAAGTCTTTACAATTTTGTCAACAAAAATCCACAATGTGTCAACAAATTCCTCGATTATGTCAACAAAACTTCATATTTTTGTCAACAAAACTCCACTATTTTGTGCAGACAAAACTGAAAAGTAAAATGTAGTTGTGTTCACGTACCCTTGACACACTTTGCGTGGTACTTGTGATATACATGCCACACAAACCCGTTATCACTGAGCAGCTCGTGTGATGGGTGCTGGAAGTTGGGGAATGCATGCGGCGTGCTGCTGTAGCTGCCATATGAGCCGTAGCTTGACGGGATATCACATTCACTGCAATGGAAATGACACAATTACTTCTGATTTATCCTCATTAAAGTTAGCCAAAAAACTATAGTTTCTAAATTATTGCCGTGTTAATTTAAAACAGTGACCTGATCTTTCACCGTCCATGAAAAAAAGTTTTGCATTATCCTCACGTTGCTGTTTAACAAATACCCTGTTTCATCCAAGATTAAAGCACTAAAGAACTATTGCATTCCAGTTTTGCGGACTAATTGACATACTATTTGTCCCCTCTAGTGAAACAACGGTATCAAACACACAGTTTGTTCAAATGTGCATGTTGGTAGGCTTACTCTGCCATTAGTAAAATCAGCAAGAGGCCACAAATTGACTGATTCGGCTCAAGAATTTATTTGGCTTTTTCTTTCCAATCATCTATTAAATAAACAAATGAATAACAAATCTGCGAAAATTGCAAATTTGGCTCATGAAAATATTTAGCAAAAAGAAAGCCCCAGCAGTCAGTTAAGGCTCTTTATTCTCAGAAAAAAATCCTAGCTACAATTTCAGGGAAAAAATTGTTCAATTTACTGGGAAATTGCATCATTTTAAATACATTTTTTTTGTGGGAGGACGAGGCCCAGGTCTGGCCATTGCTAAAGAATTTTAAAAAGCCCAGTCGATCTGGGATCTCACCTGTAGGAGGCTGAGTTGTTCCTGGAGCGCTGGGGCTTGTGCTCCTTGTAGTCCATCACCCAGCCAACATGGCCCTCTACTGGCGGGTTGCTCATGTGCTTCGTCTTGGCCTTGCGTGGCGTCTGAAAGTCAGCACAATAACAAATTCTCTAAATGTAAACGTGGGAACTATGAAATTTACATACAGGTGCTTTAAATATTAAATTACAAAAATCAGAACAATGAAATTCTCATCAATGTGCTCATAAGATTTTAAAATTACCACATCTAAAATTAATAAATCTGTACATGACATGTTTCAGAACATTATACCTTGCCCCACAGCTATGCAGTTTCTTCATTCTAATACTCAACATTAACTTGAAACAAGAGTGCCAAACTGTCACAAGATACGCCCGTTTGAAGGTTTTGGACAACTTAATAACTTTACCATGTCCCATATTTGAACTTGACTTACATATCATCTAGACACAAATTCTGACCAAATTTGGTGTAGATCAGATGAAAACTACTTCAATTAGAGAGCGGACACCATGCTAACTGTTTGAAATGCACTAAGTGACCTCGTGATCTAGTTTTTGACCCGCCATGACCCATATTTGAAATTGACCTAGATATTGTCTAGACACAACTTGTGACCAAATTTGGTGAAGATCGGATGAAAACTACTTCAATTAGAGAGCGAACACCATGCTAAATGCTTGAAATGCACTAAGTGACCCTGTGACCTAGTCTTTGACCCTGCATGACCTAAAATCGAACTTGAGCTAGATATTGTCTAGATACAACTTCTGACCAAGTTTGGTGATTATCGGATGAAAACTACTTCTATTACAGAGCGGACACCATGCTAAATGCTTGAAATGCACTAAGTGACCCCGTGACCTAGTTTTTGACCCAGCATGACCCATATTTGAACTCGACCTAGATATTGTCCAGACACCACTTCTGACCAAGTTTGGTGAAGATCAGATAAAACTACTTCAATTAGAGAGCGGAAACCATGCTAAATGCTTGAAATGCACTAAGTGACCCTGTGACCTAGTTTTTGACCCGGCATAACCCATATTCAAACTTGACCTAGATATTGTCTAGATAAAACTTCTGACCTAGTTTGGTGAAGATCGGATGAAAACTATTTGAATTAGAGAGCGGGAACTGCTGTGGCCGCCGCCTGATAGCCCACCAGTCCGCCCGGGTGCGTTTTTTAAAACGGGCGTGTAAAAATGACCAATCCTATTGCTTGTTCAAATTGATCTTTTCATTTCCATAAGACTTCAATTATACATGTTTGTAGTTGAGGAGCCGGGAGCTTTTACTCTTTTTGATTAGCAAATGGGACACAAATTTGGCAAAATGTTTGTTCTTTAATTCTAAACACATAAATCTTTCCCTCAAAACATTCCGCAAACTCCCCCCACATTTATTTTGTTAAATCTCTTTCATCAAACAGCAACCCACCTGTGGATCAGGTGGCTTTGTGGAATCCTTGGTGACCGGGTAGAAGCGCACTTTCTCGGAGTCCGTGCGCTGACGAGGTGTGCGGGACCCATGATCTCGCCTGCCTGGAGTGTTGGGCACATAGGTTGGAAGGGATTTGGCCATCTCGTCCTGGGCAGCTCTCGGACTAGGGACCTTCAACGCCTCCATCGTGGTATCCTCTGGGAGAGTGAAGAGAATTGTTGGAAGTCAAACAACAGAAAAGGTAAACTTTTTTAACACACTTTTAAGGGACTTAAAGTTGTTCAAGTGTTTCTTTTTCATATTTGTAAAGTCATCAATTACTTGACAGCAAACAAAAACAATTTTTTTAGTACGATCTTATTAAATGTTAATTCACCTAAAAATGTTCCTATCAATTTGGATAGAAACAACAAATATTGTTATCAAATATGATTTATAATAGTCCATAAAAACATATATACAACAATATTGCTAACACCTGTTTTAGTCATGAGTATTATGTAACTATTATTCAACAAGCTTCAGCAATCAAAGTATTCAAAGACAAATGGCTTTACATTTAAATCATTTCTGCAGTGACAAACATTATTCCTCACATTACCTGTCTCCGTAGTGACAGCTGAGGGGGGCGGAGGGGGAACTTCCTGTTCCTCAGCAAGTTTTGGAGGCACCATCTGTTCAAATGTCTCTTTTGATATAATGTTCACTGTCTTGAACTTCTCAAAGTCGTTCTACAATATAAAAAATGGGAGAAAACTTATCACTACTATTGTTATTTCACTGTGCATACCTCAGCCTGCAGAATTAAGAGTGATGTATTCGAATCCTATTTGAACTACCTCTGACCAGAAAATAATGATATACAATGGAAGTTTGAAATTCCTTCAAAAGAAGATCGTCTTAAGTAACAACTTTGCAGAAACAAATTAAAGAACATTTTCAATGGACATATATCACTTAAAACTTTGTGATTGTTTCAAATAATAGACAGTATACAGAAAAATTAAAGTAAAACTTTTTTTTTTTTTTTAAATAAACAGAGCAACAATGAGTTACTAATTGGACAACAAACTCATCATTTTTTAAACAATAGCTAAAGATCTGGAACTAAGGTTTTAATGGGAACTTCTTTTTTTTCTTGTTAAGTGGGTGGTTTAGAAGATCAATAGTGCTCCTGTTGTTAGAATGCTGGTTACATAAAAATACAGAGCCACATTTTAACGATATATGAGTTGGGTAATGAACTACAATCTTATCTAAGCATCAGACGCCTGATCAAAGTGTGGAATTTTACATCGAATCTTATACAGATTACAAGTCATGGGACGTACCGCAACAAGCTTGAGCATTCTTTTAATAAGGCTCCTCTCGATCAAATGTAACAGCAGTATGGTACATGTGTGTCAATAATTCTATATAAGGTACAATTACAAGCATGTGGAAGCAGGATATAACTCTAGCTTAAGTTTGCAGTCGCATCTGATATTATGTTTTTGCAACAACATCAATATTATTAAGCGTGTAATTATATTGTGTAAAATAATTCAGACTCAAAACTTGAAATAGTCTTTAAGCATCATGCTCAGTAAAAAGCAAACCATTGACAAAATAACCGTTTTGACCCATTTTGGCACAAGCATTTACATTTAAAGAGGTTAATGCGAATATACAACAATTTTCAACAATAAGCTGTCAGTATTTTCATTTCAGGTTATTATAATATAATAGAAATCAAGTGCACTATACAGTCAATAATCAAGCAGAAGCATTAAAATGTATATCATGAATAATGTTGGTCATCATTTTCATACACTGAAGTGATTCAAATATTTTAATTTTCATGGGGCACCAATAATCTTGGTGATCAACTGAATATGATAACTGGTAATTTGTCCAAGACATCACATATAAAAGTATGAATTTTGAACTAATGACAACTCATTTTTGTTGTTTTGATGTAGAAATATATAATACATAGGAATATTCATAAAAGTAAGCAAAATCAAATTTTTTAGTGAAAGACCCAAATAAATAAAAAACAAACCAAAGGTAAACGGGCATCCAATCACACTTCTTAGGAGGGGTTACACTACTAGCTAGGCACCTCAACTACAAAGCCATCACCAAGATGTCCACAAATGAATAACAAACCTTAAGTTTTGCTGCAATGGCTGATGTCATACCCACCATCAATTCGCTATCGTCCCACAGGTCCTGCTCGTAGTAATACAGCCCGTCGTTTATCAGCTTGTGCATCTCCGAAGTGATTTTGGAGCGCGGCGTGTGGTCGCCCGTCCGGTCTCCACCCGGATGTTTCCGGAACGCGGGAGGCGTCTGGGTGACGATGAGGATCTTGTTGATCTCACTGTCTGGTATCTCGTAGTCGTCGTCATCATCATCAGACCTGGATTATATGCAGTGGTTTTTTTCACCATTTTGGAAATGGGGTAGGGGCATTGGGAAAAATTACATAGTTTTAGACTAAAATTGATGTGTGTTGTTTTTTGGCTAAAAAGTATTTTTGAATTGAAAAAAAATGTTTTCAATAGTAGTTTAACTTAGGTTCAGCTTGTAGAGCTGCATAGAGAAATGAACTAAACATTGAATTTTAAGTTTATTTATTTATTATTATTATTTTGTAAAACCTTCAATTGGAAATGTTAGTCATTTGGGAAAAAATATACTTTTAAAGATTTGAAATGGGCCCAAATGTTGGCCACCTAAAACAACTGATATGAACCCAATAAAATGAAAGAATATACAATCATTAAATAAGATGGGTGCAAGAGTTACAAAATCTTCAAAATTTCTGGGTTGTTCTTTTTATTGAAAACAGCTGTTTTATGCTCAATTTTAGCGTATGTGTAGAATTCCATAACAAACTGGTTTCAGTTTTTGTTTGAAATCTATTATTCAATGTAATCTTGCGTATTGATTTACTCACTTTTATCACTGCTTAAACTAGTGCCCAATTGTCTAATCTTTGAAAATCTAAATATGTAGTTTTTCCATTACAGTGTATATAATTATTAACAATCACCTAAAATAATTGTTTTGCAATCCATAACAAGAATATGAACTAAAATTTTGACCACAGTTGCCCAGACTTACTTTCAATACTTTTTGCCTACAGGCCACATACAATCTAAGCGCCAAGCACAAGTTTTCACATTAAATGTAGTGGCCAAGCACAAGTTTTCACAGTAAATCTAGGGGCCAAGCAAACACAAGTTTTCATATACTGTGAAACCATTTATTTTCGTCAGCACGAAATTTCATCCTTTTTTAAAAAAATGACTATTTCGACAGCACTTAAATTCGTCCATTTCTGGTTTTGAAAAAAAAAGCGTCCGATTAGTTTGTAATGTTTGTAATACATGTAATACACGGTTGCGAAAAAATCGTGATGGGGAAAGAGGGATGACACTTGGTAGTCACTTGAAGGAGGTGGGCCTTGTTTGGCATATGCCAATTAACAAGTCTGTTATTTCAGGTGATAGTAACTGTCCCTTATTATTTTATGTCATTGACACGTTCTTTGTTATGATTAGCGGATAAGTGGGACTGAATAACTGTTAACGAGTGTTTTAAACAACGAAGGAACAGGTTTTTATGTATATGTACAAAAATAGTAGATGCAGTAAAAACCAAACAACCAAACACAAATCAATATGTTCTTTATTAATTTTTAATAAAAGCGCAGAATATATTTCAGTCAGGTGTTGATCACACATCGTCATATTTTAATTGCGTTTAATAGTATTGTCTTTAATCCAGAATCGCCGCGTGTTGGCTGTATAATCTGCAACACCCACGAAAAACACAATACACAATGGGTTATAAAGTTGTTAACAATTAGCGCTAATCAACACTATTCTACCTAAACAAAGTCGACGCATTTGATACAGCCTTATTGTATTCGCGTTTTACAGGAAATGTCAGTTGTCAGTACACTGTATAATGTACACCCCTTTGTGTCAAAACCTGATTGAACTTGAGTGTGAATAGTCGACTGTTTCATGTCCTTTGTATCAATACCATCAGGGTATCTGTACTATAAGTATACCAGTCTACAAACAAGGTGCGCGCTTCCGCATATGGGTATTCGGACGTTCAAAAAATTGACCTACGGTTTAGCGTTCATGCCGTCAAACGCATTTAGCAATATAACTCGTTTTTTTTCTCAATATTTCTTTACTTGCAAAAATACTAGTGGCTTATACCTTGCAATCTTTTTTTACTCGCATTTTGCGAGTGTGCAAGTGTTAATTTCGAGCCCTATGTATATGCGTGGATTACGCTGGATTTAAATGCCTCATGCCTACGGTAATTCAGTCTTATTTGTGTCAAATATGTGACATGATTGTTCGTTAGGATCTTGAATTCGTCCATCGGTCGAAGGACAAAAAAGACGAAAATTAATGTCTGACGAATAATAATGGTTTCACAGTAAATCTAGGGACCGAGCACAAGTTTTCACATGAAATATAGGGGCCAAGCACAATTTTGCACATTAAATGTAGGGGTCAAGCACAAGTTTTCATATGAAATCTAGGGGCCAAGCACAAGTTTTCACATGAAATCTAGGGGCCTGTGCATATGATTGTACACTATTAAATCTGCGGGCGCAACACAAGACTTTTCAGTAAAATATTACAATCACACGAGTTTTCTTATTAATTAAAGGGGCCCAGCGCAAAGTTTGCACATGAAATCTTGGAGCCCAGCGCTACGTTTTCACAAAATCTAAGAGCTCAGCACAAATTTTTCACAAAAAATCTTGGAGCCAAGCAATTTTTTTTAGATTAAATCCAGGAGCTCAGTACAAAGTTTTTTTTACATAAAATCTAGGGTTAGAAAGTGTTCACATAAAATCTAGGGGCCAAGCATAAGTTTACAAATAAAATCTAGGGGCCAAGCAAAAGTTTTTACATGAAATCTAGGGGCCAAGCACGTGTTTCCATATGAAATCTAGGGGCCAAGCACAAGTTTTCAAATGAAATCTAGGGGCCAAGCACAAGTTTTCACATGAAATCTAGGGGCCAAGCAAAAGTTTTCACATAAAATCTAGGAGCCAAGCACGAGTTTTCACATGAAATCCAGGGGCCAAGCACAAGTTTTCACATAAAATTTGGGGCTAAGCATATGAAATCTAGGACAAGTTTTCACATGAAATCTAGGGGCCCACGCAAATGTGTGTACAACATTAAATCTAGGGGCGCAGCACAAGACTTTTCAATAAAATATTGGGACCCAGAGAGATTTCAAAAAATATATATGGCCCCAACACACGAGTTTTCACATAATATATTAGAGACCACATAAAATCTAGCATCCCAGCGCAAAGTTTTCACATAAAATCTAGTATCCCAGCACAAACTTTTCACATAAAATTGTGAGGCCCAGCACTACATTTTCACATAAAATCTAGAATCCCAGCACTAAGTTTTCGCATAAAATCTAGGGGCTCAGCAATACTTTTCACATAGAATCTAGGGGCCCAGTTCAAAGTTTTCACATAAAATCTTGGGGTCCAGCTTTACATTTTCACATAAAATCTAGCATCCCAGCACAAAGTTTTCACATAAAATCGGTTGGCCCAGCACTTCGTTTTCAAATAAAATCTAACATCCCAGCACAAAGTTTTTACATAAAATCTTGGTTACTCAGCACAAAGTTTTCATATAAAGTTTTGGGCCCCAGCACTACATTTTCACATAAAATCAAGCATTCCAGCACTACATTTTCATACAAAATTTTGGGGCCCAGCACTACATTTTCACATAAAATCTAGGGGCTCAGCACAAAGTTTTCACATAAAATCTAGGGGCTCAGCAAGTTTTGAGACACAAGCCTCACAGGCTCATGCTTATTAATAAACTGAATTAATAATCAGGAAAAAATTATTTAAGAACTACTTACCACTCTGTAAAATTATTTCTCCTGCCAACTCCTTCAAATTCTGTCATCTCCTCATCAAACATGAAGTCCAGCTCCTCTTGCTGAGGCCTGTCTTCACTGCCAGTGGGATCCTGTACATGAGTAGCAATTGTTGTTTTATATTTGAGAATCGTTCTAGGAAAACTTGGCATAATGCTGGAGCATAAATGGTCATCTAAGATAACCTGTTTAGTCGGCACAGGCTAATCAGGGACAACACTTTCCGCTTGTATGGAATTTTGGCTTATACAAATTCTCTTCTAAACCAAAAATGTACTTTACGTTTTGGAAAGTGTCATCCCTGATTAGCCAGTGCAGACTGGAAAGTGTCATCCCTGATTAGCCAGTGCAGACTGCAGGAAAGTGTCATCCCTGATTAGCCAGTGCAGACTGCAGGAAAGTGTCATCCCTGATTAGCCAGTGCAGACTGCAGGAAAGTGTCATCCCTGATAAGCCAGTGCAGACTGCAGGAAAGTGTCATCCCTGATAAGCCAGTGCAGACTGCAGGAAAGTGTCATCCCTAATTAGCCAGTGCAGACTGCAGGAAAGTGTCATCCCTGATTAGCCAGTGCAGACTGCAGAAAAGTGTCATCCCTGATTAGCCAGTGCAGACTGCAGGAAAGTGTCATCCCTGATTAGCCAGTGCAGACTGCATGAAAGTGTCATCCCTGATTAGCCAGTGCAGACTGCAGGAAAGTGTCATCCCTGATTAGCCAGTGCAGACTGCAGGAAAGTGTCATCCCTGATTAGCCAGTGCAGACTGCAGGAAAGTGTCATCCCTGATTAGCCAGTGCAGACTGCAGGAAAGTGTCATCCCTGATTAGCCAGTGCAGACTGCAGGCAGTGATTTTTTTTGCTCAAATTTACAGCCGAATTTCGGCTGCTTCCCAAGCGCAAAAATACACGTTTTTTCCCAAAATTCTGACCAAAATTTCCCAAAAAAAGCCCAACTTCAAAAAAAAAAAAATAATAATAATTTTTTTTTTTTTTTTTAGAAAGAAGTCTCATATAACTTAATTATGATTTCTTAAATCTAGGTCTCAACTTTATTTTTTAAACATCTTACAAAATATATAACTTGAATTTAGTCATTTTTGTCCATAAATCATTCCCAAACTTGCCACTTTTATTGATTAAAAAAAACCAATTTGACCAGACTCCTTTTCTAGAAAACTCCCTGAACATGCACTTAAACACAATATCACTTCTGTTACTTATAATCCTATTTATAATGCTTAATTTTTCCCAATTTCATGGTTTATTGCGCTATTTTTCCCAATTTCACGGTTTATCGCGCTAATTTTCCCAATTCAAAAGGCACAGGCTGTAACAAATTAAAGCAAAAAAAATCACTGGCAGGAAAGTGTCATCCCTGATTAGCCATTGCAGACTGCAGGAAAGTGTCATCCCTGATTAGCCAGTGCAGACTGCAGGAAAGTGTCATCCCTGATTAGCCAGTGCAGACTGCAGGAAAGTGTCATCCATGATTAGCCAGTGCAGACTGCACAATATAATCTGGGACATCACTTGACACACATGCATTAAGCCCAGATCTCAGAAAGAACCCCATTTAATAACTGCTACATTTCTTTGTTTTCATATCAATATTGTGTGATATCATCATCAGAAAGGAAGACAATATTTTCACATGCCTTAAATTTCAAGATGAAACAAAAACATATCATAAAAAGAGCACCGTATGACGGGTGCCAATGCTCGGCTGCGGGTGCAGTTTTGAATAAATGAAAGCTTGTCAGATTTTTTTTTTTTAGACGAGCTGGCTATGACAATACCTCGGGTTTTCTCCGAAAACAGCAGAGATAAAAAATTAAGAATATTAGTATGTTTGGTTTACAATACCAGCTGTGATAATATGTACCCTTTTCTACTACTTAAGGAATGAAATGTGATGTTAATGACATCAAATATTGTATGCTCATAAGTATGCACACTTATAAACATGTGCATGGAACTTTCAATGCATGGTTAATAATTTAATGTATCAAATAAACAAGAGCTGTCACAATAGGATGACTTATGCCCCCTATAAACGCTTGATAGAAGTTATGAGCTTTTTTAGAAACCTAAACATGGACCCTAAGTTCAAGGTCACAGGGGTCAAAATTTGTGTGCGTATGGAAAGGCCTTGTCCATATTAACATGCATACCAAATATGAAGGTTAAATCTAAAAAAAAAGAAGTTATGAGCATTTTTCAAAACCTAAACGCTGATTTCGAAACCTTAACGCGGACCCTAAATTCAAGGTCAAGGTCAAAGGGGTCAAAGTTTTTGTGCGCATGGAAAGGCCTTGTCCATATACACATGCATACCAAATATGAAGGTTATATCTCAAGGGACATAGAAGTAATGAGTATTTTTCGAAACCTAAACGCAAAGTGTGACGGACAGACGGACAGTCCGATCACTATATGCCCCCTTTTCTTCGAAAGGGGGCATAAAAATTGTACACAGACGATTAATTAAGCGGTGAATACACAACCTTTCATTTGATGGTTGTTAATACAAATTGATGTGTGATTAGTTATGTCACTTGAATATTGAAGACTACCAATTTTTTTGATTGGTCATTCAAAGCATCGTTTGCATAGTAATGGTGACTTATAACCTTGTCAGATTTATCTGACGGGTTTCTCTGAGTCGTGTACCTTCTTTCTCTTTTTCTCCTTCCTGTCTTTAGCTCGTTTCTTGACCTCCATCCACTCTCCCTGGAGCTCCGGGGCGCTGGAGGACAGCTTGGGGGCATAGATGTCGTCTTGTCTACTCGACTGCCTGCCTAAGCGATGGTCATCATCTCCATTGTCTGAAATAGGGGGGACACTTAATTGATTAGTGGTCACCAATTCTCCGAGCCTTGTTCTGGGAAACAGCTGTTAATGCATGTGAATTAAAGTGTCTTCACAGGCTAGTCAGGGACGAAACCTTCCACCTTGACTAAATTTTTGCTAACAACAAACTTCCCTTAAAAAAACAACAACAACATAAAAGCCGAAAGTTTTGTCCCTGATTAGCCTGTTCAAAAGCACAGGCATATCTGGGATGACAATTTACACACATGCATTAAGCCCCGTTTTTTCAAAGCAGGGCTCAATTGTATTGACAAGACTGCCTTCATTGGACTTATATTGCACAAGAGTGCAATTTAGTGGCTTTTTAACAGACAATTAAGAATTGATAATTTGAATCAAACAAATCTTAAATTGTATAACACATACAAAAAGAAGTTGCCCTTACTCCAAAAAAGCAAGTGACTTGATGAAAAGCAAGTGATTTCATAATTGCTACATATACCTGCCTAAAAGCAAGTGATTTCATAATTGCTACATATACCTGCCTAAAAGCAAGTGATTTCATAAGAGGCTTTACTTGTTATTTGAATAAAATTAAAGGGTAGATACATATACTAATGAAGAAACCAAACAGGTTTATTAACTTTTATCTACAACTTTTAAAATAATTTATAACTTCTCTTCCTCAACAATGTCTCACCAGATTGTCCCGTGAAGGAATACATCTTCCCAGGTACAAATTCCGGCACGTCAGCGTGAAGCTGACCGGGCACAAACTCTGGGACGTCCGGTTGAAGTCGTGTGGCAGCCAGTGCCCCAGGGTTGATGGCCATCGAGTCCTCCAGGGGCCACTTCTCGGGCTCTTTGATTCCTCGAACCCGAGTGCGATCCTCCGACAACTCTAGGCATGAGCTCTCCACCAGGGACTGTTTTAGAAAAATACTGTGTATTTACTTTTCATTTAAGTTTGATGTTTGGGTTTTTCATACTAGCATAACTCATAGAATTCCATTCCTTTATGGCAGGATTTGGTGAGAAGCCCTTACTAGGCCTGTAGAAATATTTAAATGTAATGTCGCATTTTGCAATATTGGTTTTCCATAGTGTATGTCATAACACTTTTCAAGACTGATAATACAGGTCTTCAATTTGACATTTGCTTTTTTTATTGCCCGAGTTTTATTTTTCAACCTGCAAAAATTAAATGCTATCAATGGACTATATATCTCCATACCTCTACTATGAGGGCCACATTCTGGGTGAGAGCCTGCACTCTGTGAAAACTGGCAATCAAACTGATTGGTATCCAACCACCCTTCTGCATCTTGCGGCGCAGAAAGAAGTCTCTCTGCAGATTCTCCTCACTGAAGTAGTATTCACTGGAATAGAAGAAAAGCAGCCCATATATGTCTTGTTCTGAGAAAACTGGGCTTAATGCTTGTGCGTAAAGTGCCGTCCCAGATTAGCCTGTGCAGTCCGCACAGGCTAATCAGGGCCGACACTTTCCGCTTTTATGGTATTTTTAGTTTGAAGGAAGTCCCTTCTTACCGAAAATCAAGTTTAAGCGGAAAGTGTTGTCCCTGATTAGCCTGTGCGGACTGCACAGGCTAATCTGGGGCGACACTTTACGCACATGCATTATGACCAGCTTTCACAGAACATGACACATATGTACTTAACCCTGTACCATTCAGATAGCCATTTTGACATGTTTGTAGTCCCTTAGAAAATCATTTAATTAGGGACCTTCCTTACTAGATTCAAGTTTTCAAGGCTTCATTACAAGCCCTCAAGTACTGATGAGCAGCAAACAGCATAAAACCTGAACAGAGCTAATCACTGGCAGGATGTTCTGGTTTTATGCTGGTTGCATATAGTCTTTTTTACTTTGCTTCTGAGCATCACATCAACTGTAGGGGTAGCCATTTCATCCATACTGCCCTTTAGTGCCCAGGTTGTCAAAAAAACAGGCATGCAGGTATGCTGACAAGGTATCATGAAAGTCTGGACAAAAGTCAATCAGCTTATGATAGATTGGGAACATCGGCCTTTTTAAAGAAATGAATTATTAAATTCTTAAAATGAGTATTTTTAATTAAATATGCCCATGTGGGTCTGATTCAAAATCAGTTCACTTTGAGAAATTTAGGTTAGTTCTCTTCCAGAGATTGTTTTGTATTGTTGAACATTTCTCCTATAAATTCTTTTGCTCAACACAATACTAGACATGTTTGTTTTCTAAATTTGTGAAAATAAGTGTTTTCAAGGCTTTGTCAGGATTTTGGTCAGATTTTACTGCATAAGTCTTTTGCAACTTCATGACAACAATTAAAACTAAGTAATACAAGTCAATATGAACCGCATTCAAGCAATGGTAACCAATAAGTTACTTCTAATATTTGATTATATTGATTTTATTTAATATCGAATTATCAGCAAGCAATTTGTTACGTACTTTTCCCACTCTTACAGTGGCCAACCCAATGAACATTTTCACAAACTGAATAAAGCATTAGGCATTTAACATACATTTGCTTTTTTACATAGTCCTTGATAGTTGCATCATCGAGGTATGGCATGCTGAAGAAGAACGGCCCCTGGGTGGGGTTGCTGAACAATGCTGGGTCCGTAACTGCATAGTGCATATTGGGACCTGGAAACATATAGAATGGATGGAAATCACATGATACAAAAGAATAGAACAAGGATGGAATTTTCAGCCTTGGTAGTTTTCAATTTCTTTCAAGGAAAAGAATTGCTGATGTAATGTGCCACACATACCTGTAAGACTATCTGCATCTATCCTGCCACCCCGCCCCCTGCCGCCACCTCGGCCTCCCCTTCCCCTCATTCCTCCACCTCCCCTGCCACCCCGTCTGGCATGGCCACCCCTGGGGCTGGGAGGGCGCATGTCCTTACGCCAATTCTCTGACTCTGAGCCTGTAAAGTGTGAATAAATGGTATTAACTCTCTTTTATATCATTAAAAAATAATGTTTCATGACATGAAAAAGAACAACAGAAATATTTTCAATTGTCTTTTATGAAGCATTAAATTATGGCTAAAGCTTTGCAGTCGTTTTATTCTGTATATATAAGCAGTGTTCTCCGGAAGCACCAGCAGCTGGCGATTTCACCGGTTACATTCAATCTAGATGCCGGCTTCTTTCCCAAAAATATCAATTGAAATATTTCAAATACAACAGTTTTATTGCTTAGTAGCCAGCTACTTTGAAAATATAACTGGCTTCTAAATTTCTTCGGTTGAACACTGTATATGGAATGGGATCCAATGCTGAAAATCATATTCAAATATTCGTTGGTCATTATTCCAATATTCAATTTGTGAAACTTAGATTTAAATGTGAATGTGAATTTTAAATTAAAAGAACAGGTAGTATCCACTTACCGGTAAGATCTAGTAAATATACAAGACAATTTAAGACTCAACATTTAGATTTTTTGAAGAAACAAGAGACGTGTTCGTCAGAAACACAATGCCCCCTACTGTGCCCCTTTGAAATAATTTTGTTGTTGTTGTTTTTGACCTTTGACCTTGAAGGATGACCTTGACCTTGAACATCCACCACTCAAAATGTGCAGCTTCATGAGATACACATGCATGCCAAATATCAAGTTGCTATCTTCAATATTGCAAAAGTTATGGCCAACGTTAAAGTTTTTTTCCCGGGTGGACGGGCAGACTGACATACTGACTGACAGACACTTCAACTGCTGTATACCACCCTACAGGGGTCATAAAAACAAACAGTACTTAACGTCATAAACTAGGAAATTTCAATTTCCAAATTCCAAAAAGATTGACATGCAATAATCTTACCAAATCTATTGCGTTCTGGTCTGTTTCTTTCTGCAGCCTTTTCAACCGCAGAGCCACTGCGGTAAGCTCTACCTGCACTTCTACTGCGCCTGTGACGACCTGACTTGTGATCAATATTCATAGGAACCCACTTCTGCTTGGCGCCTGAAGAACAAAGGAATCTGGTTTTTATATGGTTTGTTTTCAATCATTAAGAAAGTGCGCCTTCTTCTGTGAAAACTGGGCTTAATGCATATGCTTAACCCTTTCAGTGCAGGAACCGAATTTTGAAGGCCTTTGCAAACAGTTTGGATCCAGATGAGACGCCACAGAACGTGGCGTCTCATCAGCATCCAAACTGTTTGCTATTCTGATAGTATTCTTTGAAAAAAATCGAAGAAAATGCTAATTTTAAAAATTCTGCAGACGACATTTTTGCAGAAGACAAATTTCCCAGCATGCAAAGGGTTAAATTGTTGGTCGTCTCAGATTAGCCTCATGTTTACACTAAACATGTTATCGTGCTTATCTGCACTTTGTTTTCCCTATGTCTTAATATTCTTCATCTGAAGGGCCCCTCCAGCTTTCCAAAAACATGGAACAATTAACACTGACTGCATTCCATTACTACATGTACATATAAATAAGTCCATGGACAAACATTATTTCAATTTGGGTCGATATGAATTGAAAAATACTACAGATGTTTGATATCATGACAGTATTAATTTTAATACACAAACAAAATTTATCCAAACAAGATGGCAATTATGGCCCTGAAGTGCTGAACTGAGTTAAATGTACAATTGTTGAAAACTCAACCTTGTCACACAGTTTCTAGCCTGACTTGACCCAGATGGCCTTGACATTGCCAAACATTCTGACCATGTTTGATAAATATTGAGTCTAGTACGAGTCCTCTAAAGTGGTAACAAGGCTTTTCTTAGAATCAACCTGGTGACCTAGTTTTTGGAATCACATGACCCAGATTCGAAATTAGGCTCGATAATGGTCAAAATAAACATCCAGACCATATTTCATAAAGATTGCATGATGCCATCATAAATATGGTATCAAGTGTGGTTGCAATGTTTTTTTTAAGATTCGAATGGTGACCTTGATTTGGGGCGCATGTGTCCGAGATTAAAATTTGGCCTTGATATTTCCATGATAAACACTCTGACAAAGTTCCTTGATATTTCCATGATAAACACTCTGACAAAGTTCATTGATATTTCCATGATAAACACTCTGACAAAGTTCCTTGATATTTCCATGATAAACACTCGGACAAAGTTCCTTGATATTTCCATGATAAACACTCGGACAAAGTTCCTTGATATTTCCATGATAAACACTCTGACAAAGTTCCTTGATATTTCCATGATAAACACTCGGACAAAGTTCCATCAACATCTGATAAAAAATGAAGCCTCTAGAGAGGTAATGAGCTTAAAGTTGCTGACTCACAATTGTTGAACACATACTTAGGGTGATATTGGATCACAATAATTCACATGAGCCCTTTGCGTTAAGGTCAGCTTATAACTTTGCAAAGATGTCTCAAGAATTATTCAGCCTGTTAAAATAAGGATAAGCTTAAGGTAGCGCACCTCTAATGATTTCCTGCGATTTACTTTACGATCATTGCCGATCTTCAATGATCGGTTATTTCCGAGAGATGCATTTTATTTTTTTCAAACTTCGAATTTTGATATGTGTTAACCTAATTCATTTAGAATACATTATTTTCACTATAAATATTGACTTTGATCCAATTATCATCTGAAAAATACGATTTCGCGATTTCTTCAAAGAATGACGAGCCTTTTTACCTGTTTACTTATGGATATCTTATTTAAGGTTGCACTGATGTGAAGTTGTCGTGGCCGAGTGGTTAAGGCGATGGACTAGAAATCTTTTGGGATCTTCCCGCGCAGGTTCGAATCCTGCCGACATCGCATACTTTTTGCTACACGTTTTATTTCTTTTCTAACGTAATTTGATTTAATATAGCATATAAGCTATGTTTATTGTTAAATATGTTGAAAATTGTATGCACATCCTTCAATTTTTTAATTTAAAACAACGTTATGGCTAAATGGGGTAATATACTGCTGAAAATATGAATGATGCATGTTGCATTTTTATTTCAAAAAGTAAACGGTAAATCTGTCTATTTCTTGGTATATAGTGCTGTATATAGTGTTTCTATAAAAACTAAGTTTAAAATATAATTCAAATGATACCATTTTGAATTTAATGAAACTTTGTTTTTAACCGACCCAATTTTTACTTGGCTGAAATCACTTACATTTCATGGCGCTATTCCATAGATAACAATTTGTAAAAAATAAATGTCTGTAAAAGAATACTTATTTCATCTTGTTAAAACTTTAAACACCTTTACTGCATCTGTACACACCAACTGCATGCCCATATTTGGAAATTTGAATGAATTATGGAACTTTTATATACCCCAGGGATGAAAATAAACTGGACAAAAGCCGAGCGTGAGGGTGGTTTTGAAAAAATAGGTATGTTTTTTTTTTAAAAACATGGAAAGCCTACCTACAAATTTGCATGTAGTTCAGTGAAATGATGCTGATTAGGAAAATAATTAATTAAATTACATTTGGATATGTGCCCATTAGGGGTGCGCTACCTTAAGCTCACTTTTCCAATCAAAAGTTTAATTAAAGAATTATTGAAACATTACAACATTAATTTGAAGTGTATGCAAAATAAAGTTTAAACACTTCAAATACTCTTTTTTTACAACACGATAAACTTTAAAGTAGTAATATGAATCAATAAACATGGTTCAAAAAGAAATCTCAAACCTAAATTCAAGCACTTTTCAAGGACTTTCCAAGGCCAAATATTCATTTTCAAGTCCGTAAACTGTAGTTTCCTTTAAAAAAATGCATTTTCCATTTGCTTGGATTGGTCTTTCTTGTTTAAACTTTCATCAAAAGACACTGAGTACTGAGACACTGAGTACTGTCCACTAATTAAGTTATAGAACTATCAAGTACAGTTTTGAAATGTTCAGCTAGCCCCAAAACAGCCACATAATTATGCTTTGCTATGGTACTGTCATGGAACACAACCTGAAAAAACTTTGTAATGTTTTTATTGGAATTAAAGGATGGTTGTGTGCAAACGGTATAAATACCCAAAATACTTTCGCGTTCAACATATCATTTTTTTAAACGAATTTGTCTATGGATGTCTGCGAGTTTGATACTACAGCTGAAAGTTGCGAAGGTCCTGGAATTTGAATCTTCTATCTGCACACTCTCTGCATGTGGCTGTGCCTTCCTGGTTCGACACAGATGGGCTGTTGTTTTTTTAAGTCTGTTTTAGATTTAACAGTTTTAACAATAGTACCTTCCTGTTTAACAAAAAACACATCGCAGGAACCCTGTTTGCTTCTCAATTTCATGTTTTCTTTGAGCAGGGATTTCAATAGATTTTAGAAACCAGGAGTCAATGACCCCTGGATTGAAATTTTGAGGAGTCAAATTGAAAAATGCTAGGGTCAATTTTGAAGCATGTTAATTATGTTTTCGTCTGTATTATTCATTTTTTTTAGATAAAAAGATGCTCTAAGAGTAACACAATATCTTTAAAAGTTATACTTCTTCAATTATGAAATAACATTCCATGATACATAACACAACATATTTTAATGAATTGGTACACACAGATAATGACAAAATATAAATAATTGGTGCGAACAATACAGACTAAGTTTTTCAAAAACAAAACATGTTCCTTTCACAACTTTTATTATTTCTATCACTATACTATGTTTATATGTAAAAACAATAAATGCTCATTAAAATCTACTTCATCATAACACATTTAAGTCTTTTAACATATTTAAGTAATTTAAGATATGTACAGGTAGCACCTTTTCATCATATATTTATGATCATTACATGTATATTATCATCATCCCTATCATAGCTTCTGTAACAAAATACAATCAAACTGCATGGACCGTCACCATCTAGTATATCTATTACTGTTTATCCGAATACTATTCATGTCCGAAATATGTACACTTAAGAATGCCTTACCTGTAGAAGTTTAACTTAAATAATCAAAATTTTCCTTGTTGTTATCTGGTTTAAAAAACCTAATCAAATGTTTGTTAAATCCAGTAAATGCTTTCTCCATTATTGAATAACCATTACTCGTAATTTGAATCTGTTGTTGTTGAATCGCCAGCTTTGAATTGAACGTGGGTTTAATGTTAATTTACAATACGTTCGGCATTTACCATGTCGAAGGTCATGACGCAGCAATTTAATTTAACTCGGATAATTTATATCTAATCAAGAAAATGTGTTTTCTCAATGTTTATGCGTAGTATTAGGACTTGTTAGTATAACAAATGCACTGTGATTCCAGTTTATATAAGATGGGTGTTACTCTTAATGATCGGTTGATTTACAAACTGACAAAACTCGCTTGACTTACTAGTGGATCTACGTAATAAATGGACCTTAGATCAATTTTGTTTTTTCTTTAATTATTTTTGCCGACTTTCTTTAAACGTGCCATCTGCAAAGTCTGCAAAAACCCTGCAATTATTGGATTGTCAATCAATTATCACGTAATCACTGCTGCTAATTACGCACGCACTATTTAGACGGTGACATGTGTATTGGAAGAGATGAGATAAGATAAACAACGACCAGGGTATTCCTTCGATTATAGACCGAGTTTTAAAAACTGAAACATTAATGTCAATTAGGAGCACAACGGGATTTATTACCATGGAACTCAAGATGCTAACTGACTGACGCATGGGTCAAATTTTCTATGTGTCAAAATGACGCACGGCAGAAAAAAGGGTTGCGTCAAAAGCGAGTCGTTTTTAATTTGCTCGCGACAAAACGCAGGATTCTGCGTCTATTGAAATCCCTGTTTGAGGGTTTTCACTTTCTTGTGGCTTTTCAAAGCGCTTTCCTCCATACCCCCGACATCAATGGTCTTCATACAGACCCAACAATGTGCTTTTTCGAATGTCATTTGTTTTCTGTACCCAGGAATATTCAGTTAACCACACTGGTTTGAAACGACACTTCCCCATTGCTGCGTTTTCACTCGCGAAAATTGATCTCAATGGAGAACCTCTGACGTAGCACACATAATCTGTGAGGTGTACACATAACATTTCGTACTCAATATTGTACGAAACTTATATTTCGTACTCAACTTTTTGCGCGAAGGAATCTATGATACATTTTCGTAATATTTCCCATAAGAACGATTTAAGTTTATAATTAAAGCCATGATAAAAGTAATTTTGAGCAGAAATAAACATTTTCAAGGCTTTTTTACATGAACTAAGCACTTTTCAAGCACTGTTTTAAGGCCAACCTTTCTTCAAGGGCTTTTCAAGCCTAGGACTCGTTTTCAAGCACTTTTCAAGCCCTGTGCGAACCCTGATAAAATAACTGACTGAAGCCAAATTGAGTAACCTGGCTTAACTTGTTCTGAGAAATTGGGGCCAGTTCTGTTTTTCCTTTGGCCTTATATATCTGATTATAAATAGCATACAATAAAAGTTTATTATTGAACACTATTAAACAAAAGTACATAACAACCGAATCAATAACTTGCTTATCTGATCAAGACATGTAAAGCACATACAACAGTCACACAATGTAACCTTGAATCATTTATTATTTAACATTTTCTCAGCAGATTTTGCATATCATAATGATGTCATGTATATATCATCAGGACATTACATGGTATTGCTGCTTTTTCAACATCTGGTGGAGAACTAATACATATAGCAAATGTTTAAGCATGATCATCATTCTCACATTTGAAACTAGAAATGGCGCGGCAGAGGCCGACGCGTATCCCCACGCCGAATGTTTGACCTAGGTGTGCCCCAGGGTTGGTAATGGGGCCATGCATAGCTGAGATTGACCGTATTGTCATAAGAGAAGTTCATCATCAATTAGAAGTGAATTGGTGTAGAAATGAAGAAGTTATAGTAAAAGGCAATTTTGGGTGGGTGTGACATATGTGGGCAGGGCGCCCCAGGGTTGGTAATTGTGCCATGCATAGTTGAGATTGACCGTATTGTCATAAGAGAGGTTCAGTATCAATTTGAAGTGAATCGGTGTAGAAATGAAGAAATTATAGTAAAAGGCAATTTTGGGTGGGTGTGGTCTATGTGGGCGGGGCGCCCCAGGGTTGGTAATGGGGCCATGCATAGTTGAGATTGACTGTATTGTCATAAGAGAAGTTCAATATCAATTTGAAGTGAATCGGTGTAGAAATGAAGAAATTATAGTAAAGGCAATTTTGGGTGGGTGTGGTCTATGTGGGCGGGGCCCCAGGGTTGGTTATGGGGCCATGCATAGTTGAGATTGACCCTAATGTCATAAGAGAAGTTCAGTATCAATTTGAAGTGAATCCGTGTAGAAATGAAAAAATTATAGTAAATGGAATTTTTTGGTGGGTGTGGCCTATGTGGGCGGGCGCCCCAGGGTTGGGATTGGGGCCATGCATAGTTGAGATTGACCCTAATGTCATAACAAAAGTTCAGTATCAATTTGAAGTGAATCCGTGTAGAAATGAAAAAATTATAGTAAATGGAAATTTTTGGTGGGTGTGGCCTATGTGGGCGGGGCGCCCCAGGGTTGGGAATGGGGCCATGCATGGTTGAGATTGACCGTATTGTCATAGGTGAGGTCCAGTATCAATTTGAAGTGAATCGGTGTAAAAATAAAGAAGTAAATGTAAAATAACCTAAAAAAATGAGTGATAATTTCTGACGCGGCCCCACCCCAACCCCTATAACTTTTGACCCAGGGGTCAGATCAAAATTCCAAATAGTGCAGGGTCGCACATATGCTCATAGCTACCATGTGTGTAAATTTCAAGGTTCTAGTGCTTTTAGTGTAGGAGGAGATAGTGGCCAGGACGGACGGACAGACAGACGGACGGACGGACAGACGGACGGACGGACGGACGGCGGAGATCACCACAATATCCCCACCTTTTTTTCAAAAAGCGTGGGGATAATAACTAATGGTATAATGACAAAATGTGTCAGCTGTCTTACAATCTACTCCCAATTAGCTGCCGCAGTTGCAAGACAAGGATTGTCAACAGCTAGCTACACATCCCCTATCTAATTAACCCATTTATGCCCTGTGGACTCTCCCATCCTAGTAAATTGGATCATTTATTTCCAAAATTAGAGATGTCTGGTATATTTATTTCTATATTTAGAATATTTGTTACAGAAATTCCTCTAAGCAAACAGCGCAGACCCAGATTAGCATGCGGCGTCTCATCTACATGTAGGTCTAAGCTGTTTGCCAAGGCCTTTTTTTCTAGACGCTAGGCATAAATAGGTTAAAGACATAATTATAGCAATGGGCACTGCAAATCAGTAGTGCAATATCAGTGATTTTTTTTTGCTCACAATTACAGCCGATCTTCGGCTGCTTCCCAATTGCAAAAATCCACGTTTTTTCCCAAAAATCTGACCACAAATTTCCCCAAAAAAAGCCAGATTTCCAAAAAAAAAAAAAAATTTAAATTTTTTTTTTTTTTTTTTAAGAAAGAAGTCTCTTATAACTTAATTATGATTTCTTAACTCTAGATCTCAACATTATTTTTTTAACATCCTACAAAATATATAACTTTAATTTAGTCTTTTTTGTCAATAAATCATTCCTAAATTTGCCACTTTTATTGATTTAAAAAATCCCAATTTGACCAGACTCCTTTTCTAGAAAACACTCTGAACATGCACTTAAAAACAAAATCAATTCTTTTACTTATAATCCTATTTATAATGCTTAATTTTTCCCAATTTCATGGTTTATCGCGCTATTTTTCCCAATTTCACGATTTATCACGCTAATTTTCCAAATTCAAATGGCACAGGCTGTAACAAATTTAAGCAAAAAAAAATCACTGAATATAGTTAACAATGCTGGCTAATCAGGATGATATTTTTCATGTTTATGAAATTTTTGGTTTGATGCAAGTCACTTCTAGACACTGTATGTGGTAAGATACATCTTGGATTAGCCAGTGCAGAAGACAAATGGCTGATCTTGGATAAGATTTTACTCACTTCATATAGCTTCACCTTTAGCTTAATTCTAAGCTTCACAGATCTTCGTAGTTTTGAAAATTGTTATCATATTAATGTGCTAATAAAACTATCATATTTGGAATAGTTTAAAATAATTCTTATCATAAGGAAAATGATCATAATAAGAGGGCCATGATGGCCCTGAATCGCTCACCTGACTAACCAAATACAATCCCAACCCAGATTTCATCAAGATAAACATTCTGACCAAATTTCATAAAGATTAGATGAAAACTGTGACCTCTTGTCTACACAAGGTTTTTCTATTATTTGACCTAGTGACCTAGTTTTTGACCCCAGGTGACCCAAATACAATCCCAACCCAGATTTCATCAAGATAAACATTCTGATCAAATTTTATAAAGATTGGATGAAAACTGTGACCCCTTTCATACACAAGGTTTTTCTATTACTTGACCTAGTGACCTAGTTTTTGACCCCAGATGACCCAAATACAATCCCAACCCAGATTTTATCAAGATAAACATTCTGACCAAATTTCATAAAGATTGGATGAAAACTGTGACCTCTATTGTCTATACAAGGTTTTTCTATTACTTGACCTAGTGACCTAGTTTTTTACCTAGTGACCTAGTTTTTTACCTAGTGACCTAGTTTTTGACCCCAGATGACCCAAATACAAACCCAACCCAGATTTCATCAAGATAAACATTCTGACCAAATGTCATAAAGATTGGATGAAAACTGTGACCTCTACTGTCTACACAAACAAATTGTTGACGGTTTTTCTATTATTTGAACTAGTGACCTAGTTTTTGACCTCAGATGACCCAAATACAATCCCAACCCAGATTTAATCAAGATAAACATTCTGACCAAATTTCACAAAGATTGGATGAAAACTGTGACCTCTTTAGTCTACACAAGGTTTTTCTATTATTTGACTTAGTTTTTGACCTAGTGACCTAGTTTTTGTCCCCAGATGACCCAAATACAATCCCAACCCAGATTTTATCAAGATATACATTCTGACCAAATTTCATAAAGATTGGATGAAAACTGTGACCTCTACTGTCTACACAAGGTTTTTCTATTATTTGACCTAGTTTTTTACCTAGTGACCTAGTTTTTGACCCCAGATGACCCAAATACATTCCCAACCCAGATTTCATCAGGATAAACATTCTGACCAAATATCATAAAGATTGGATGAAAACTGTGACTTCTACCGTCTACACAAGGTTTTTCTATTATTTGACATAGTGACCTAGTTTTTGACCCCAGATGACCCAAATACAATCCCTACCCAGATTTCATCAAGATAAACAGTCTGACCAAATTTCATAAAGATTGGATGAAAACTGCGACCTCTATTGTCTACACAAGGTTTTTCTATTATTTGACCTATTATGTGACTTAGTTTTTGACCTAGTTTTTGACCCCAGATGACCCAAATACAATCCCAACCCAGATTTCATCAAGATGAACATTCTGACCAAATTTCATAAAGATTGGATGAAAACTGTGACCTCTACTGTCTACACAAACAAATTGTTGACGGACGGACGCACACACATACGGACGCCGGACATCACATGGTCACATAAGCTCACCATGTCACTTCGTGACAGGTAAGCTAACAAAAAAAATTCTGCCCAGGGGGTTGAACCCAGGACCTCTGGAATCAGAAGCCGACTTTCTATCACTACGCCATGCAGGCTTATGGTAGTAGTATTTTAAACTATGATGGTAATACATAGTTTTGCTTAATTATCACTGAAAAGCGTAACAAAACACTTACTACGTATTATTTTGCTTGTTTGAATTTAAGGAATACATTCATTTTCAAATCCATGACCTTGTTTTTTTTCCGCAAGACTGTGAACAAGTCCCTTTGAAGTCCCAATAAAGATGAATAGGTGAAATTAAGCCTTGGACAGACATTAACATAAATTCTAGGAAAACTGTATATTAAAGGTTTAAACTTAATGTATTCCCTCTGAGATTAATTTTGTTTATTTAAAGCACTTTTAAAAACAAAAACGCTGTACTTTAAGTCAAACAATTTGTAAACACTAGCTTTGTACTATAATATACTTCTAATCGTCATAAGCTAGTCAAGTCACTTGGCTATAAAATATTTTGTACAGTATCCAAATTTTGAAAAAATCATTCATTTCATAGAAAACTAAATTATTACAATACATACCAACCATAAACAAATAATTTATCGTACAGTCGAAACTGACCTAATGACCACTTGAGAAAAAAGGTCACCTGTCCATAAAGGCCAATATATTCCACTCCGAAATTCATGTTTGAACTGAAAACAACGGTCATGCGTCGGTCGTCTCGAAAATTAAAAACACATCATATCATTAATTTTGTCCGTCTATATTGCGGGAAAAGTGTCTGATATTGGTAAATGCCTTTGATATTATAAAAGCGGCCCACTGCGAGTAAACAAATAATAGGGTGTTGAGAAACGGTCGAAACAAAGGATCACGATCGCCGTTTGTGCATCCATGACTGGTAAGTAAAATTGTCTCACCATTATTACATTTATTGGCTTTGCATTTTGACTGCATGAAACAGGTGAATTAACAATAACAATAATAATAGCAATTATCGTCCACAGACATTACGCATGAGCACGTGACAAAGTCAATTGAGCTTTATCGCTGATTAAGTGTTTAAAACAACATTGAACTGGCAAGTGTTATGGCGTCGAGTGAATTGTTTGATTGTTGCGAGTGAGAATGGTTGCGTGTGTTTTAAAGTTTTTTGCGTGATAAGTTATCTTATTTTTGTGCATGATGTTCTATGTCTTTTTGATAAAGAATGAAAGATTGTTTGTATTTTGTATGATTTTAATGAATGAAAATGCTGTTTCTGTGATGTTTGCGTACAAATAAATCTTAACAAAATTTGTGCGTCTTTTTCTTTGAATGAAAGCGGTACAGTTACACCGTAATATCGCTTTTTATGACAGCCAATCCGCTTTTTAGACTTGTTTGGACGTGACATCAATGGCAGGTGACAAGCTTTATTTACTGAATGATCGAGTTGCATGAGAAAACTATTATACTAGCGTTGATAAACATTGATTTAGTTTAACAATATGAAATTAAATCAATCTTTTAAGATACTATTCTGTAATATTCAATATAAGTTATTTCTTTTATTATGCTTAGTTATCGGCAATGAGCCTTTGTTTTACACTGTATGCAAATGACTGGGTGGGGTAACGACGTAGCAATACTACTAACTGACCAACTATCTTAAAATTGTGATCTGAAAACAACGGTCACCTGTTGACAACGGTCACTTTGGTCATTTCCCTTGACTGACCGCTGTTCTCAGGTTTGACTGTATACCTTTTTTTAAGCACAAGTTTTCTGAACTGGTTTAAATATTCAACACATCAACTAGTTTTCTGAACTGGTTTAAATATTCAACCCAAGAACTGGATTCTTGAAAACATGCATGTGGTTTACATTTTCTCCCACAAGACACTAGGCCATAATAATCAACAATACAAGTATTTAAAACATTTTCTCTTTTTTCAAGAAAATGCAAAATACAATTCGTCCATTATGCTTTATGTTATGTATTTGTTAAATCATGGTTAAAGTT
This sequence comes from Dreissena polymorpha, assembly GCF_020536995.1. NCBI lineage: Eukaryota > Metazoa > Mollusca > Bivalvia > Myida > Dreissenidae > Dreissena > Dreissena polymorpha. The sequence continues at coordinate 32,369,024 of NC_068368.1, read as the reverse complement.
ATTGTTCCCTTGCCAAACCTTATTTGTATCTTTAAAATCTGTTATGCCTACAACACTCCTAAACTGTTGCTTACCCTTTCTCTTTGGTGTCTTACTGCCCTCGTCATTGGAGGAATTGTTCTCCTTGTTCTCCTTTGATGAATCGTCGCCCCCTGAGTCACTATTTGACTGGTTATTGCTGGTGTTAGTGGCAGGAGGGCTGGGCAGGGGCGGTTGACTGGTTGCCACCGGTGGGGCTGGTTTCATGGTGGGCGGCGCAGTTTTTCCCTTCAACAAGGTAGGAGAGGTCACTTCGGTCACTTCACTTAAGGCTGGCCAGTTCTCATCACTTAAATTGCTAGTGTCCTGGAAAATAACAAGAGATTTTTGTTTAATTATGCGAATACAAATAAATCAACCATACCTTCTCAAGGTCATAACCCAAAACAATGTTTCTATATTTAATAGCAGCGACCTTGACCTATCCAAGCACATATGGAATACATGTATCAAGTTTCACTTCAATTGCTGATTATATGTATAAGTTACAGAGACAAATTATAACAAGACTATTGTCAAGCAATATAAGTCCCCTACCGGCTCCACCATTGTCAGAAATTCCATTTTCAGAATTTTTTATTTTATTTGTTGCCATAGCAACCAGAATTGTTGACGTAGGAACAAAATGAAATGACGTGCATATTGTTCATATTGCCATCTATCCATGTTTCAAGTTTCATGAAAAAATATTTATAACTTTAAAAGTTATCGCAGGATCCAGAACACCACCATTTTCAGCAGTATTTCTAGTCTATTTGTTGCTATAGAATTTTTGACGTAGGAACGAAATGAAATGACGTGCATAATGTCCATATTGACATCTATCCATGTTTTAAGTTTCATGAAAAAATATTAAGAACTTTTAAAGTTATCGCAGGATCCAGAAAAGTGTGACAGACAGACTGACAGACTGAGCGCAAACTATAAGTCCCCTCCGGTGAAACCGGTAGGGGAATAATTATTATTATCCAAAGGGAGATGGCAATATCCCAAAAAATGGTGCAAAAACAACACATTCGAATGAAATTCCACAAACCATTTCTGAAAATTTCAACTTGCATATATTATTAATTTAATTTCTACATGTAAAATTGCCCCTAATTGTTACAAGTTTCAAACTAGATTTACAAAAGTTGGCCCATAGGGTAATTTTAATATGGAGACTTCATGTTTTAAGTTTGTGATGAATAAATAAGAATGAAATACCTCAAGCCATTCCTAAGAAACTACCTAGCATAAAAAACATTCACCTTGCTTAGACACTTTAAAATGTTCTTGTCAACACAGTAAAAGTACTAGGTACCTAAAAGATTCGTTTAAAGGATTCAACCTATGTATCCGTGTTCATTATAAATGTAGGAAAATAACTTATTAAATGACAGCTGAAGTGTAAGTAATGGACAAGAAACCTAAATTGTGTATATAATAAATGTTTCCTTGGAAATACTTAAGGTGGAGCGCACCTTTGCTTGCCTGTTGACAGCATTTGAGTGAGTATCTTTGAGCTCCGGCACTGGAGACTTCTTTGGTTCCGCCACCTTCACTGCTGGAGCTGCTGTTGAAAAAATATATTTATGCCAATATAATAATTGAGCCAAACTCTAGGAAAAAAGGGCTAAATGCATGAGCATAATGTATTGTCCCAGATTAGCCTGTGAAGTCATGTTACAACAATTTCTGTTTAATGGATTTTTTAAGGATGTCTTTTTTTGGAAAAAGTGTTGTCCCTGATAAGCCAACACGGCAGATGTCCATGATGATTCAAGTATACACCCTTTAATCTGCAACAGCAGGGGGTATAACAAATTGAATCCCTAACGAAATAATCATCCTCATTATAGTACATAATTATGGTATTAAGCTCATTAAAGAACTGGACTGCAGGTTATTTTGCTATATTCATCATATAAATTAATTATTTGTATTTTACAGATAATATTTCATTTAAAGCTTCTTCACATACTTTTAGCTGATTGGCTAAAAACATTCCCACAACCTTTAATTTTATTGGGTTCATATGATTTATAACAACAACAAACGTGATATATACATGTACATTGCTCTGAGCATGTAACATTCTTCAACTTTAACTATCACATACTTGTAAAAATTGAGATCTGTACCTTTCCATTTATAATAAGGTCAAACTGCAAGTTTATATTTAAACTTTTCTGGGGCACACAAGTCATGATCAAAGTTTATTTATCTTGTTTTCTTCATTCTTCACCAGATAAAATTGGCCAGACAGTAGTTGTTAGCTAGAGCTTATTATAGCCCAAAGACACAGCACCTATCAAACAATCAACATGTCATTGTAACACTTTATTTCAACCAGTAAATGCATATCAGCTGACAAAAGTGAATTAAACTACTAGTTAAGCAGAATTTGTTCATGCTCAATGTCAATTAAATTATATGTTCAAATAGCTGTAGGGCCCTTCCATATTTAACCTGTTTACACCTTACTGTTGTTTCCCATTATAATTATCGCAGGGCCCTTGCGGGCAATCAAGGGAAGCTACCCACATCCCTCATGAGGGGCAATTTTTGTGCCATTTCCCTTTTATGGTAGATTATTTAACTTAATCTCTCATTACTACAATTATATAATAATGTTTGCACTTGATTTATTGCCTTTTTTTATAATTTGACACTCAAATGAGACTATATTGTAATACAATTGTAATGATGAATTATAAAGTAAATGTCAATATAACAGAAGCAGGGCTATAGATAGCAAGCGTATTTGCGTTATTACGCAATTAAAATAACCAAAAACGTAATTAAATTCAAGCGTACAAAAACTCAAATATAAATTTAATAACGTAATTCCTGTAAAAAACCTTGCGTCACAAAAAGCAATTCCTATGAAAACCGGGCGTATTTTTTAGACTGGTTATTTTCCATACAAAAATGTATCTGATAGTTTATAATTATGCCGTCCTATGAAGAAAAGAAGGAAGTCTTTCCAGCTGTTATAAATCTTTGGGGTAATATTGTAATTATTCGTAGACCCGTCAGATTTCTACTTTCATTTTCAAAGTATTTAACTCAAAATGACCCGAAAATGGAGTGCACTGCTTTGAACAGCCATCACTTATCAATTGTGCAGCGATTGTCATGAACTCGGTCTTATTCAACGCAAAAATGAATAAACTTTGATCACGAATTCAGTAATTGTTTGATGTAATGTACAGGTTCCTTTTTGAACTCCATTTGCATAAATAATGTAGTAACATTTTTTATATTATATAATTTTGTCATTCCTTAAATAACTCAATTGAGTTAAAAAAAAACGGGGGGTGAAAAACCAAATTAAGCTCAAAAGTAGGGGGTGCAAATTTTTGCTAAAACTCTATTGACTTTACAAAAACCCAATTGTTGTCAAAAACAGGGGCTGAATTACCCAATATACCCCAAAAATTATCTATAGCCCTGCAGAAGTAAAACTCCTGTTTCTCCAGCAGTATTTCTCTCACATTTTACACACACAAACATGGTCCTTTATTTATTTCAAATGACTGTTTTCAGTGCTAAAATAATTATAGAAGACATATTTTCTTCTGTCATCTCTGAACTAGTCAGCCAATATGTTATCATATGACACCGATGCCTGTATGCCTGTTTGGTTTTTATTAGGTGAATCATTGCTATTGGCTAATACTGTTTGTTTGAAGAGAACATCAAATGTTTGCACTAGGCAATCTTTTTTATTAAGCTTTATAAATCGTTAACGGTGTAGATATTACATCATTCAAGTGCACAAAACGCAATATTTAGCTTCTACAGCCATATCAATGAGGCTTGAAAACACAAACTCTGTTTAAAAAATTAGTGCGAAAAAGTGTGGGAAGACATAGAAATATGGCAGTAAACAAGAGGGCCTGAAAGGCCCAAAGTTGCTCACCTGAGATTCAAAGGAACTGACCTGTTCTGTGCAGCCCAAAATGTCATTAGAACAATATGTTCTTACCAACTTTCATGACTAGTGAACACCCTGGCAGTCCCGTTTTTCAACAGAACAGAACCATTTTCATACGAATCCAAGATATCATTTAAACAAATTTACTGACAAAGTTTCATGAAGATTCATAAGTGTATATAATTAAAAATGCCCCGCCCACTGGTGGCCATGTTTTTCAAGCAACTGCAACCACTTTCGAACTTGTCCAAAATATCATTGGGACAAATTTTCTGACAAAGTTTCATGATGATCGTACAATAAATATGGCTTCTAGAGTGTTAACAAGGTTTAAATATAGCTATATAAGGAAAAATGCCACGCCCCCATGGCGGCCATGTTTTTCCACCAACCAGAACCATTTTCGAACTCATCCAAGATATCATTGGGACAAATCCTGATTCCTCTGACCAAGTTTCATGATGATCGGACAATAAATGTGGCCTCTAGAGTGTTAACAAGGTTTTACAAAAGCATCATATATAGCCATATTTGGAAAAATGCCCCGCCCCTGGTGGCCATGTTTTTTAAGCAACCGAAACCATTTTTGAACTATCCAAGATATCATTAGGACAAATCTTCTGACCAAGTTTCATGAAGATTGGAAAATAAATGTGGCCTCTAGAGTGTTAACAAGGTTTTACTATAGCCATATAAGGAAAAATGCCCCGCCCCCTGGCAGCCATGTTTTTCAACCAACTGGCATCATTTTTGAACTCATCCAAGATATTATTGGGGTGAATCTTCTGACCAAGTTTCATGAAGATCGGACAATAAATGTGGCCTCTAGAGTGTTAACAAGATTTTACTATAGCCATATATAGCCATATAAGGAAAAATGCCCCGCCCTTGGCAGCCACGTTTTTCAAGCAAACGTAACCATTTTTCGAACTCATCCAAGATATCATTGAGACCAATCTTCTGATCCAATTTCATGAAGATTGGACAATAAATGTGGCCTCTAGAGTGTTAACAAGGTTTTACTATAGCTATATGAGGAAAACTGCCCCGCCCCCTGGCGGCCATGTTTTTTCACCGATCTGGACCATTTTCGAACTCGTCCAAGATATCAATGAAACCAATGTTTTGACCAAGTTTCATGATGATTGGGCAAAAATTGTGACTTTAAGAGTGTTCACAAGGTTTCTCTATAGCCATATAAGGAATACTGCCCCGCCCCCTGGCCGCTATGTTTTTCAATGGACCGGAACCATTTTTGAACTCAACCAACACATCATTTAGACAAACATTTTGACAAAGTTACATGAAGATTGGGCATCAAATGTGACTTCTACAGTGTTCACAAGTTTTTTCTTTTTTTTACCTAGTGACCTAGCTTTTGACCCAGCATGACCCAGTTTCGAACTCAGTTGAGGTATCAATGGGACAGATGTTCTGACCAAATTTCATGAAGATCAGACAATAAATGTGGCCTCTATAGTGTTAACAAGGCAAAATGTTGACGACGGATGACGCAAGACGGACAAAAAGCAATCACAAAAGCTCACCATGAGCACGTTGTGCTCAGGTGAGCTAAAAACACACATAAAGGGCCCTGTAACATCAGACAATTGACAACTCTGAAATTTTTCTACATGTTCAACAATTTAAAGAGAAATGTCAGCAATTTTCCTAACAATCTGACTGTGAAGTTGTTTGAAAATCAAGTTTAACAAGACTATTGTCAAGCAATATAAGTCCCCAGATTTATATATATATATATATATATATATATTTGTAGCCATAGCAACCATTATTTTTGACGATGGAAAAAAATGAAATGACGTGCATAATGTCCATATTGCCATCTATCAATGTTCCAAGTTTCATGAAAAAAATATTAAGAACTAAGTTATCGCAGGATCCAGAAAACCACCATTTTCAGCAGTATTTCAAGTCTATTTGTTGCCATAGCAACCATATTTTTTGACGTAAGAACAAATTGAAAGTACGTGCATAATGTCCATATTGCCATATATCCATGGTCCAAGTTTCATGAAAAAATATGAAGAACTTTTTAAGTTATCACAGGATCCAGAAAAGTGTGACGAACAGACTGACAGACAGACTGACGGAGCGCAAACCATAAGTCCCCTCCAGTAAAACTGGTAGGGGTTTAAAAATCCTTCTTATTTTTCCAAACAAAAGAGCATATTTAACACCCATCTTTCCCATGTCTGACATGAACTAAGTAATATAATTGTTCTTAACACAATTCTCACCATTGTGCATCTACATATGAAGTTTCAAAGTTGTAAGTGGAAGCACTTAGATTTTAGAGCCAATGTAAAGGTTTTAGCACGACGCCAGGGGACGGCGAGCAGGCTATGACAATACCTCGGGTTTTCTCAGAAAACAGCCTCGCTAAAAAAGTATGTACATTATTTAAAACAAAATGATCACACTCTTCGAGCTAACATTCTAAATAACACTCACATTGGCTACTAATTTCAAATTTCTTAGCGACAAACTAGACAAAATGAGACAATAAAAGATTGGAAAACTAGTACATCTTAAATTTCAAATGTTTATTTAAAGTGCCAATCCCGACATTATGAGAAACTTCAATATTGTTAACTAAAAATACTAAATTAATGCTTATTTTTTGTACCGCAGATGAGCCATTTAGTTAATGCTTTAGTGGAGTCTGCAACTTACATCTGATTGATCTCTTGAAGTGTGAATGCTGAGATTTATTATCATTAACTTCTCAAACACATGAAAGATAACTAAGTTTGACCTTGACCTTTAAGGTAGAAAACAGATGTAACACTCAACTAGCCATCTTCTACACAATGGTCATGAACAAATATGAAAGAATGGCAATGATGAAAGATTTTTTTTATTATAAGTACTTACAAGCAATTTAACAGTAAAATGATCTTTGACGTAGGAAGATCAGTGTAACATGTGACACATCGTCTTTTGAAGCTGATCATGTGTGCCTAATTATTTATAAATCTTTTTAAATATGGCACTTATGGCCCGGACAAACAATTGTAAGCTGTATAATGGTTGAATTAGATCTTTGACCTCTAAATGTGACCTTAGTCTTTGAGGTATCGAGACCAGTGTTGCCATATGTCGTCTTATAATGGTATAATGGCTTACAACTGCACCGAGATAATTCAAAATCCATCAATATATGGTGAAATGATGGCAGAGACATACATTTTTGACAAATATCAAACTCCATTTTAATATGGTTATAAGCATTTTCAGAGAGTTTGGTGACGATCGCATGAAAACTGGTTGAGTTAGACATAGTAAACCAAAAAGTGCAGACTAACTGACATAAAAATGTACTGCTCTCATGACTGATAATACATCACTTTAAAATATGTACATGTATCTGAATACGCTTGTCACGAGTCAAGTTGGCTGTTTTCATAGCTGATTGGCATTCATATGCTTCGTGCAATCATTATTGTTTAAACATGTATATATTTTCTATATGAGCATAGAAAATGCATTAATTGAATATGTTATTTATAATAAGCATGTGCAATAAAAAAACTGTCCCATAAATTATAATTGGCAATAAGATAAACTTTTACCATTAAGTTAACTGATAAAAATCTTGCACATATGTTAACCTATTTCTCAATGAATTTCAAACTAAACAGGAATTTGCTGAACCACCCATGCATAGACAAGGAAAGAAAAGCACTAAAATACTTGTACAAGTGCTGCTTATTAATTACATAAAATAAACCAAATTAAATGTGTACATGATATCAAAAGCCAAAATGTTTACCGTTACCTGCCACTATATCACACCACATTTTTGCAGTTCAGTTCAGTTAAGGCCTAGCAATAATAATGTTAAGTGAGGTTATGTGTATCCTGTTTGAATGACAAAAATATTTCACTGTAACCTATTGCTAAACTCCATTAACCACTCCACAGCCATTTAGAAAACAGCACCTGTTTAACAGCTATCATTACAAGAAACAACTACTGTTGAAGCAGTTCACATTAGCAAATTGATTTCCAGAAACAGGCATCAATTAAGAGTGCAATTTGACAATATGGACCATGTTTTAAATATCATGGCATTCTAAGAAAACAGAAAATCCATTTGAAAATGTCACCAATGTTCATTAAAACTAAAAAATGTGTCCCTACAGGGTTGCTTTCCACAGTAATCTAGCATATACACAAACACATGTGACCACTATCTCCTCCCATATGGTTGTGCAACTTCGTGTTCAACATAACCTGACATTACCTAGGGGCAATCAGACCAGACTGGCATGCAGTAAAGAGAGGTAACCAGCTCTTATTTGCTGAAATTATAATGGCGGAGTTGCGCAATCATGTGTGACAATGTTCATTGAAAAGAGGCAGAATAAAAAAGGTCTTACATCCACTACCTTAAGCTGTAGGAGTGTATGTCTCTACTACATAAATTTGTAAGTGTCCTTTTTGTTCCACATGCAGAGAAACAGGATTGCAACTTTGATTTTATACTTTCACTATGCCAAACATCTTAACAAAAAAACAAACATATCCAGAAATATGTGAATTATCCATTCTATAAAAAAGACCATTCACATTTTTATGTTCACTGTTTCTCTTTCACATTCTGACAAATATAAGAAGTTATTCAATGTGATTTGTTCAGAAAATGGGTCATGTTGTTTGCATTAAATATTATTGAAGCACATGTTTTTCATTCAAAACAGTTTTGGGAAATAGCAAACAATGAGCACACTTTGCTGACGATCACTATGTCAGTCATTTCGTTTTTGACAACTTTGCAGTGTTCATGCATGAAAACCAAAATCATTCAACCTCAACCAATCATACCAATTGCTGAAAAATATAAGTGTTGTTGTTTTGCTAACAAATGCTTCAAAATTGAGGATACAAGTGTGCCCAGTATTATATTTACTAAGGGGGATTTTCTATGGATGGGAGATGAACACAATTTTTTTTTCGAAACCTTCCATTGGGAATTTTTAGCTCCAATTTGGGAAAACATATACTTTATTCCATTGGGAATGGGTCCGGTTACCGGACTAGATTTTGAATGAAAAAAACCACTGAGTTTAAGCAATTTACAGAGACTTTGTTAATTAAATTTAGGTATCAAGTTACCATTAATGTTGCACATAAAATAGTGGTTACACTGAAGTCGGCAAAACTAAACTTTTTGTCCTCATAGCCGATGGGGCAATGAAACATTCAACTTTTCATTACCAGACAGGTTTCATACAGATTTTCTCCAATGAAGTTCAAGCACTTTTTAAGCACTTTTCAAGGGAAAAAATCCAAATTCAAGCACTTTTTTAGTCCGACCTACTGAAAACTGTATATTTAAGGCCACAATTAAAATATTGTTGGTTTGCCCTTTACCGACCCTAGATTTAACAGGTGGTTAGGTAGGTAGGAAAATTATTTTATTTTATTTGAGAAATTATATGTTTAATACACTAATTGTCTATGAATATTTAAAACACTGTTATGAAAGGACTGTTGCAATGTACGAAGCCCTATGTAGCTTAACATTATCTAATTGTTTGCTGTTTTCTTGCATATATTAATATCAAATACATGTGTGTGTGTGTTATTACATCAAATATGTGTTCAATAAATGATGTTTATTGCTCAAATGTATTTGTCATTATTTAACTGCCAGACTGCTTTTATTTTTTACCTAAACATTTACCCTAATTAGCATACAACAAGCATTGAAGGAGTGTTACGAAAGACAGCCTAAAGCCTTCAATGGAATAATTCAGACATGGCGAAAGGCCGTCACATTTTACAGGCCAGATTGGCCTACCAGGAGAAAAAAATTTACAGGCCATTTGAAATTTTCACAGGCCTCAATTTTAAGTGTTTGACCGGGAAGTGCATAGAGCCATTAGTTTTGGCACGGCAAAGTAAATTCACAAAAGGGCAAACATAAGCATGAAAATTTGATTTGGGGAAATAAATTAAGCATGTTAGTTTCAGTTTGTGGATATATTAATGCTTTAAACATGTATACTTGAGTGTTGTTGATGTATTTAGCTAAGAGAAATTAATATATTAAATAAGTTTACCTTTAAATATCCATTTCACTAACATGCTGCCGCTGCCACTACAGTAAACTGTATAGAGTGGCAAACATAATAAAGCAGAATATGCACATGAATCTGATTAAACACAGATCCACTTACATATTAATCGAACCATGTTTGTCTTTTTTTTGCATTTTCGAATGATAATCCTGTAACTGTTAGATGTATTTTTCTATCGCGAGTAGATTGCATTCCAATTTTCAAACACTTGTTCTGTGAAATTTAGTACATACATTGCCAAACAAGAGATGTGTTTGTCAGAAACACAATGCCCCCTATTGCGCCGCTTTGAAGCAATAAATTTGACCTTGATGGATTACCATGACCTTGACCTTTCACCATTCAAAACGTGCAGCTTTATGAGATACACATGCATGCCAAATATCAAGTTTCTATGTTCAATATTTAAAAAGTAATATCAAAACTTTAATGTAAGGTTAAAGTTTTTTGTTGTTGTTTTTTTTACCTTTGACCTTGAAGGATGACCTTGACCTTTCACCACTCAAAATGTGCAGCTCCATGAGATACACATGCATGCCAAATATCAAGTTGCTATGTTCAATATTTCAAAAGTTATTCCAAAACTTAAATGTAAGGTTGAAGTTTTGATGACAGAATGACGGACAGTCAGGCCAAAAACAATATACCCCCGATCTATCGATCCGGGGGCATAAAAAAGAGTTATATAAGTATCTAAAACGTATGCTCCATTGTAAAATGACACGCGCTTTTCATTAATTAATACTAATTATATGACATCTGTCGCAATTTCGATAGTTTTTGTCCTCGCTGAGCATCGTTATTTCTTTTACTTGTCCGCCATCTTGGATCACGTTAACAACATGTGTGCAACAAACGTAAAATCGTATATGTCCGACTACTATCGCGAACCAACAGCTAAGTATGATGTCGTTAGGCGAGATGCCATTTTCACTGAACACAGCCGATCGCAATGCTGGTTATAGACGCTTGCATTACTGTGCATTCTGGGGCATATGAAATTCCAACCATCGGAGCGACCTAGATCGGTCAGGGGCGATAAGAATGGACAGAGATATAAATACGCACACAAATATATATTGCAGTCGGCTCTTTTATGATCTGCGACAAAAAAAATGAAAATAAAAAATATACGTTTTCAGAAATCGCAATAAAATATTTTGGGTCGGGGGGTAAAAAGTGAGTCGGTCAGTAAAGGGCAAACAAACTTTATTTTAATTTAGGCTTTCTTTTGTGTACAATACTGACAACATTTTCGCTAAATTGGTCTCTTCTTGCTTAACATTCTATGTGACTTACAACAGTCTGCACTACCCTGCTACAGTAACATGGCTAAAAGTGAGGAAGGTTGAAAAAGTCTGAAAAAAACCCTGGGGGCTAGGTGGCTGGAAGGCCCCTGGTCAGCTCCAGGGCGATTCCCTGGTTGGGGGCCCAGGGTGCCGAAGGCTCCCGGAAGCTCCTGGAAACAAGATGTGTTTGTGAAACACAATGTCCCCCTATATGACGTTTGACCTTAAAGGATGACCTTGACCTTGTGAAGGATGACCTTGACCTTTCACCACTCAAAATGTGCAGCTCCATGAGATAAACATGCATGCCAAATATCAAGTTGCTATCTTCAATATTGCAAAAGTTTTCATAAAATAAGCAATTTGGGCCACATATATTTGACCTCTGACCTTGAAGGATGACCTTGACCTTTCATCACTCAAAATGTGCAGCTCCATGAGATGCACATGCATGCCAAATATCAAGTTGCTATCTTCAATATTGCAAAAGTATTTATAAAATAAGCGATTTGGGCCACATATATTTGACCTCTGACCTTGAAGGATGACCTTGACCTTTCACCACTCAAAATGTGCAGCTCCATGAGATACACATGCATGCCAAATATAAAGTTGCTATCTTCAATATTGCAAAAGTATTCATAAAATGAGCGATTTTGGCCACATATATTTGACCTCTGACCTTGAAGGATGACCTTGACCTTTCACCACTCAAAATGTGCAGCTTCATGAGATACACATGCATGCCAAATATATAGCAAAAGTTATTGCAAAATGTTATAGTTGGCACAAACAGACCAACAGACCAACAGACAGGGCAAAAACAATATGTCCCCCACTACTATAGTGGGGGACATAAAAAGCATTTTAGATGGCCAAGGAATGCACTATCCTGGCTTTAAATTTGGAACACAAATTAAGTCCAGAAATTAATATTAGAATTTAGAACGAGTGAGAATAAATGATAATCATATCTTATACACCATATTGCATTTTTTATACAGCTGCAGACCATTTCTTGTTTCTTGTCTTCATAAGCTTCAAAGCTTACATTTTACCAAAAACAAATATTGAAAGGTAAAAATTCAAAGAATTCAAATCAGAACCAATTGATGAAAACTTTACACATATCACTAAAATTCACTATATCTATTTATTAAAACACAACGATATTGTTTGGTGAAGACACACATCACTTTATGGATTGTTGGAACACATTTCACTATACACTATAAACACACCCTGATGATAGAAACTTGATTGATAATTAATTAAGGAAAACAAATATCACTACAATTTCACTTAATAGCAGCGCTTCCGTTAGCTTTTAAAAGTTGGAAGTCCTGACTTCCAAGCCTAAAATTTTGGACGTCCCAGACATAAATTTTGAAGTCTTACTTTTTTTCAGAAGTTTAATATACGTACATGTTCCAACTCTATCCATTACCCGATAATCCAGTATTATTACGATTTCTATTTTCAACACCAAAATATGGCCAATATTGACGTCCGCCATTTTACGCAAGTGAATATAAAAATTGAATTGTGGGATGGGGGAATTCCCATTGAACATTCGTTAATCATGTGATGCGCTTTTGAGCGCATAGTGCACTGTTCATATTTAGTAATGACGACAAATTAACAACTGAATTTAAAATGTTACATGTACCTCCTTACAGAAAAGTTTGCCTAAGTGAAAGAGGCATTTCGGAGAATAAAAACGCGTCTTTCTTTAAATTTTACGGAGAACACTTCATTCCGAAACGGGATATAACTTGTCAGGTCATTCATGCACGTAGACCAATATACTAGCTAAAGAAACTTCAGTGTACAGTTTATATAGTATTGACAGACCAGTACGCCCAAGTCAAAAATCATAACAAGGGACAAAACTGTCACAAAACCAGGTTTTCATTGTGAAAAAAAATCTGATAAAGGGAGACAACTCAAACTGAACTTTTGAAATGAACAAAGAAAATTAACCCCCTTTGTAAGTTTGTTTTAAAATAAATCTATTTTTAGTCGTGGCGACCTTGACATTGGAGATATGCACATGAACTTATTTTGTTTGACCTTTGACCATGAAGGATGACCTTGACCTTTCACCACTAAAAATGTGCAGCTTCATAAGATACACATGCATGGTAAATATCAAGTTGCTATCTTCAATATTGCAAAAGTTATGAGCAACGTTAAAGTTTTCGGACGGACACACGGACGGACGGACGGACGGTCAAAATTTGTGTGCGTATGGAAAGGCGTTGTCCATATACACATGCATACCAAATATGAAGGTTATATCTCAAGGGACATAGAAGTTAAGAGCATTTTTCGAAACCTAAACGCAGATTTTGAAACCTAAACGCAGACCCCTACTTCAAGGTCAAGGTCACAGGGGTCAAAATTGTTGTGCGTATGGAAAGGCCTTGTCCATATACACATGCATACCAAGTATGAAGGTTATATCTCAAGGGACATTTATGGCCATTTTTGACCTTTGAACTCAAAGTGTGACCTTGACCTTGGAGATATCGACGTAATTATTTTGCGCGACACACCGTCCAATGATGGTGAACAAATGTGCCAAATGATTTTAAAATCTGACAATGAACGACATAGTTATGGCTCGGACAAGCTCATTTATGGCCATTTTTGACCTTTGAACTCAAAGTGTGACCTTGACCTTGGAGATATCGACGTAATAATTTCGCGCGACACACCGTCCAATGATGGTGAACAAATGTGCCAAATGATTTTAAAATCTGACAATGAACGACATAGTTATGGCCCGGACAAGCTTGTTCCGCCAGCCCGCCAGCCAGCCAGCCAGCCAGCCCGCCAGCCAGCCAGCCAGCCAGCCCGCCCGCATTCGCCAATCTAATAACCAGTTTTTTCCTTTGGAAAGCCTGGTTAAAAAGTGACATTTAAAGTTATGGTAGCCAGAACTAACCAATATACATGTATATGCATAGTTTGGCAATCTCAAAACACGTTATTTAACTATTTATTGCATTATGTGTTACGGCCATTGATGTAACAAAATACATTATTCAATTTTAGTATTTTCAAATGCGTAAAATTAAACGTGTTATCTGAAATCATTTCCAGATTTTATTATTCATGGAAAGTTAAGAACATTCTAGCAACAAATAAACATTTCTCGTGTATTTCGTGTACAAATGGAAATCATGCGAAAATTAGAAGGTCATTCTTCCTCGGGGAAAGCGTGGACTTAAATATTTTAGTGCTGAATAAAAACTTCGTAGCACAGGGGTCGCTAATATTATTGTATACAGCTTCACGTGGGGTCCGCGTGTATTCCGCTGCCTGTGCCCTGATTGGCTGATGCGCTTACCAAGAAGAATTTGATTGACAGCTGGAAAAATCAATATTGGCAACACGCTGAGAATTTCATTGAAAACAGTACCTCTTAGGCGGAGTTAACGGTCTTAATAACCCGATTTAATGTTGACATTTGTACTGTGTATTAGTAAATAGAGTACATGTGGATTATCGGACATCCAAGGGACTTCCACCATTTGCATAATGGACGTACGGGTGCAAGTGAAGGAGTTTATTATCACTTATCTGTTAAACTTGCCCCTTTAGTGGCCATGGCTATCGATTCCAGTTCGCACACGTGTTATACATGTAGATACGCATCTTTTTAAAGATTCTTTAGATCTCGGTTTTGATCGGAAATAATCGCGGACCACCTACCCCCCCCCCCCCCCCCCCCCCAAACTTTCTCATCGATTCTGGACAAATTGAGAGATCGACCTCCGGGGCTTAAAAAAAGCCGGAACTTCCGAAAAAAAACAAACACTTTGAGCCATGCAGTAACAACTGTTTAATCAAAAGTCAGATATTACATTATGATATAATTGACGAAAGGCATTACATATACCAAAACAAAACCTGTTATTTGTATTGAATATGTATTCTAAATGTTCTAAATGCACTCTTCTGGTGGCTTTTCAACGCCGATTCCCCCATTCTAGCAATCTCTATATCTGATCTGCATCTGAACAAGAGGGCCTGAAAGGCCCAAAGTCGCTCACCTGAGATTAAAAGGAACTGACCTGTTCTGTGCAGCCCAAGATGTCATTAGAACAATATGTTTTTACCAACTTTCATGACTAGTGAACACCCTGGCAGCCACGTTTTTCAACAGACCAGAACCATTTTCATACACATCCAAGATATCATTTAAACAAATATACTGACAAAGTTTCATGAAGATTCATAAGTCCATATAAGGAAAAATGCCCCACCCACCACCCACGGGTGGCCATGTTTTTCAAGCAACTGGAACCACTTTCGAACTTGTCCAAAATATCATTGGGACAAATCTTCTGACAAAGTTTCATGATGATCGTACGATAAATATGGCTTCTAGAGTGTTAACAAGGTTTAACTATAGCTATATAAGGAAAAATGCCCCGCCCCTTGGCAGCCATGTTTTCCACCAACCGGAACCATTTTCAAACTCATCCAAGATATCATTGAGACCAATCTTCCGACCAAATTTCATGAAGATTGGAAATAAATGTGGCCTCTAGAGTGTTAACAAGGTTTTACTATAGCCATATAAGGAAAACTGCCTCGCCCCCTGGCAGCCATTTTTTTCACCGATCTGGACCATTTTCAAACTCATCGGAGATATCAATGAAAACAATGTTTTGACAAAGTTTTATGATGATTGGGCAAAAATTGTGACTTCTAGAGTGTTCACAAGGTTTCTCTACAGCCACATAAAGGAATACTGCCCCGCCCCCTGGCGGCCATGTTTTTCAACGGACCAGAACCATTTTTGAACTCAACCAACATATCATTTAGACAAACATTTTGACAAAGTTACATGAAGATGTGACTTCTACAGTGTTCACAAGGTTTTTCTTTTTTTTGACCTAGTGACCTAGTTTTTGACCCAGCATGACCCAGTTTCAAACTCGGTCGAGGTACCAATGGGACAAATGTTCTGACGAAATTTCACGAAGATCAGACAATAAATGTGGCCTATAGAGTGTTCACAAGGCAAAATGTTGACAACGCACGACAGACAAAAAGCGATCACAAAAGCTCACCATGAGCACGTTGTGCTCAGGTGAGATAAAAATGCCCCGCCCCCTGATGGCCATGTTTTTAAAGCAACCGGAACCATTTTCGAACTTGTCCAAGATATCATTGGGACAAATCTTCAGACCAAGTTTCATGATGATAGGAACATCAATGTGGCCTCTAGAGTGTTAACAAGGTTTTACAATAGCCATATAAGGAAAAATGCCCAACCACCTGGCGGCCATGTTTTTCAACCAACTGGCATCATTTTCAAATTTGTCCAAGATATTATTCGGATAAATCTTCTGACCAAGTTTCATTAGGATTGGACAATAAATATGGCCTCTAGAGTGTTAACAAGGTTGTACTATAGCCAAATATAGCCATATAAGGAAAAAATGCCCCGCCCCTTGGCAGCCACGTTTTTCAAGCAAACTTAACGATTTTAGAACTCATCCAAGAAATCATACAGACCAATCTTCTGACCAAATTTCATGAAGATTGGACAATAAATGTGGCCTCTAGAGTGTTAACAAGGTTTTACTATAGCCATATAAGGAAAACTGCCCGTCCCCTGGCGGCCATGTTTTTTCACTGATCTGGACCATTTTCAAACTCGTCCGAGATATCAATGAAACCAATGTTTTGACCAAGTTTCATGATTATTGGGCAAAAATTTTGACTTCTAGGGTGTTCACGAGGTTTCCATATAGCCATATAAGGAATACTGCCCCGCCCCCTGGCGGCCATGTTTTTCAACGGACCGGAACCACTTTTGAACTCAACCAACATATCATTTAGACAAACATTTTGACAAAGTTACATGAAGATTGGGCATCAAATGTGACTTCTACAGTGTTCACAAGGTTTTTCTTTTTTTTGACCTAGTGACCTAGTTTTTGACCCAGCATGACCCAGTTTCGAACTCAGTTGAGGTATCAATGGGACAAATGTTCTGACCAAATTTCATGAAGATCAGACAATAAATGTGGCCTCTATAGTGTTCACAAGGCAAATGTTGACAGCGCACGCAGGGGTTTTTTTTACTAAGAAAGTGACGCCGATATTCGGCGTCTTCCCCTACCAGAATTTTTCCACTAAAAATACCATTTCCCCTCCTCTCTCTCTGTCTCTCTCTCTCTCTCTGTGTCTCTCTCTCTCTCTCTCTGTCTCTCTCTCTCTCTCTTTCCCGACGAACACTCAAATCTGGGAATCCCAGTGATTCTATATATAGCTCTCAAATAACGTCATGGAAACCAGGCAACTAATCGTATTAATCATGTGATTATTTTACTGGATTCCGGTCTTGCGCGAGAAGGGTGTTTCGTCAATTAATTACCGGAAACCAGTCGAATTTTCATCCGGGTTATGTGAAAGCCAAGATATAAACGTTAAAACAGAAAAAAGTCTCACAATTGGCGTTCATACACAAATAAAATAAAACGTTCGGACTCGGAAAATATTAATTGCGTTGACGCATTTTTTAAGAATGAATCATCAAAAACCGTTGAAACCCAGCAGGATTCGGAGGTACATGTAATCAACATCGATTAATATTGTCGGATTATTGTAAAAGTGAAAGTAGACAATCGGCAGCTGCCGCACCTTTCCCTTCCAATACTGTAGCAGATCTAGATCGTCAACCCATTCATCATGAAATTGAAATCACAATATTGACATCGTTCCCCGGCCCCAGTTGAAAACATTTCCCATTATTAGATCTACCCCTGCAACTTTATTTAGGACTTTGACTTTAATATCATACTTGTTCATGTGTTTAAGAACAAAAAGGTCAGAGACATGCCTCTTTTTCTAAAAAAAAAACCTGAAGAATGTAGGTCAGTTATAGACATTGAAATGAACAGTTCTTATTTTTTCCCCAAATATGTCTCTTTCGCGCTCGATTTTCCCCTTTTATCCAGCGTCCAGCGTCTTCCCCTTTTTCTAAAAAAAACCCCTGGCACGACGGACGATGCACGACGGACAAAAGGCGATCACAAAAGCTCACCATGAGCACATTGTGCTCAGGTGAGCTAAAAATGCACTTATTCGCTGGCATATTTCAACTTGTCAGCACTATAATGGTATAATGCGCACACAAAAAACGAAGTAGACCATTTAGCGGAAGATTAGTAGTAGTTGCCTCCCTTACGTTCTAAAACCCGTACCGATCCAGTACCTTCCAGTATGAACAGATTGGAACCGTCATAAATCGTGAAAAAAAAACTACGACTTCGGACTCGTGGAAAAGATACAGGGCTTTTCATCAGGAAATTGGGAAGAGGCCCTAGCCTTTCAAATTGGGCATTTCATGCGCGATAACTGCTCATTTTGGGGAGACCTTGTTTTTAAAAGTTTTTGAAACAGGGTCTTTTTCATTTAGCATAAGTATTAAGACACATTGTGATGCATTCATTAGAGCTCATAGCTTTCAATTTGGTGTAAAATTTAAAAAAATAAAATAAAAAAATGTTCTTTTTTTCAATTTCGGGAAATTCCTCTATCAATTTTGGGAAAAATTACCTTATTGTCGATTGGGAAGGGGCCGAATTTAGGCCCCTGTTATATAAGGGTGAAAAGCCCTGAGATAAGAAATAATATATTTTTACCCTTGGTACGTTTTTCAAGCACTTTTGAAGCCCGAAATAAGCACTTTTTAAGCATTTTTAAGTTTTTATATGCAAATAAGCACTTTTTAAGCACACTTCAGCCTTCATAAGCACTTTTCAAGGAGAACATTGAAATTCAAGCACTTTTCAAGGTGTGTGCGAACCCTGCCAGAGGCAATTTATACCACGGAAAGATTTACAATTATTTAACAGTCAAATTATTATGAAACATATTTACATATAGTATATGTGAGTAAAAAAGTATAGCTACTAGGGCTTTAAATTGTAAACAAAGTAGTAGAGATCACACTTCAATTTCATTATTGATATTCTCGCTTACAGGAGTAAATTCACTGTGGTGTTGATTCACTGTGAGTCATTATTGATATTCTCGCTTACAGGAGTAAATTCACTGTGGTGTTGATTCACTGTGAGTCATTATTGATATTCTCGCTTACAGGAGTAAATTCACTGTGGTGTTGATTCACTGTGAGTCATTATTGATATTCTCGCTTACAGGAGTAAATTCACTGTGGTGTTGATTCACTGTGAGAGTTGTACACTGTATTTTTTTATCTTAAGGTAAATTAATAATAACTCGATCACGAAGATTACCATTCCTGGTGATAGAGGTAGAGGGAGACCAAGAAAATCGTGGTCTGTGTTAAGGATGACCTGCACACCTGTGGCATGGGAGACACAGACCCACAGAACAGAGGAGCGTGGAAATCAGGGGTTAGACGCTCTAGCCGCCTGCTGCCTACTGCAGCTACTGGGATTAATCCCGCAGCAGATGACAAATAAACTCAGGATCAAGTCAAGTCAATGATAAATGCCACATGGGATAATACTCTTAGATAATCCATTGATAAGATATAGCATGAAGCTCATATCGAATAACATATTCCATAATCTTGTAGTCAACTATAATTGAAAGAAGAATTATCAGTTTTATATAAATTAAGTACATGCCAGAAAAGACAAGAGGATAACTTTATTATTGGGAAGCCCCTTACAAATTAGACATACTTCCAGCTAATATTTTTTCCATTCAGCTTACACAGATCACTGTGTTGAACTTGATTATGACTCTGGCTTTTAATGTAACCCAACCAAAAAGATGTTTTAACAAGGGACAAAATTGTCACAAAACCAGGTTTTCATTGTAAAAAAAAATCTGATAAAGGGAGAAAACTCAAACTGAACTTTTGAAATGAACAAACAAAATTAACCCCCTTTGTAAGTTTTTTTTTTTTTTAATCTATTTTTAGTCGTGGCGACCTTGACATTGGAGATATTAACGTGATTCTTTCGTGCGACACACCGTCCCATGATGGTGAACAAATGTGCCAAATGATTTTAAAATCTCACAATGAATGACAGTTATGGCCAGGACAAGCTCATTTATGGCCATTTTTGACCTTTGAACTCAAAGTGTGACCTTGACCTTGGAGATATCGACATAATTATTTCCCGCGACACACCGTCCAATGATGGTGAACAAATGTGCCAAATGATTTTAAAATCTGACAATGAACGACATAGTTATGGCCCGGGAAAGCTTGTTCCGCCCGCCCGCCAGCCAGCCAGCCCGCCCGCATTCGCCAATCTAATAACCAGTTTTTTCCTTCGGAAAACCTGGTTAAAAATGTTAATTTCTCGGCAGCCAGTATTTACAAGTAACTATATAAAGACAGTACTTATGGGTATAAATAAATATATATTTTCTGATAAAAGGATTTTTCCTTGCATATTCCCAAAGAAAAATGGAAAAAATATGCCCACTTAAAAAAAACAAGAGATGTGCAAGAGCTCCAGATAAATACGGCTTTTTGATGAAGGTTTACGCATTTATTTTTATAAACTGGATGTACAATTACGACTCAGCGCCCTCACACTACTTTGGGGGAAGGGGTCCGCAGCCCTTAGGAGGGGGAATTGTTTGTAAATGGGGGAATATTTATAACGAGAAACAGCAACTGTGTTTAGCTGTTATAAACATATATTTCTATATATGTGACTGTCTATAGGGCAGAAAGGTGCACTTTTACTCAATCTATTTAACATTTATCTTATTTAAAAGTCCACCATTATGTCCTTTTTGCTACTAAAACAAGCTAGCGCTGTGTCCAGTTGCATGCAAAGTTTGTCTTAAACTTGTATCATACACTGCAACTCCAATTAATCGCGGTTGAAGGGGTCCAAAGATTGCGACTGTAATATAACCGGCATGGGATATAAATTGTCAGGTTATTCATGCGTGATTATGTATGCATTAGCATATTTTGGCAATCTCAAAACACGCTATTTACCTACCTTATTGAAGTATGTGTTATATCCATATGTTATTCATTGGTTTAACACAAAACATTAGTCCATGTAAGTATTTTCAAATGCATATAATTAAATTTGTAATCTGAAAACAATTGCCAAGTTTTATTGTTCAAGAAAGCATGCACAAATTAGACCCATGTACAAAATGATGTCATTCATGCTCATGGAAAGCATGGCCTTTAATAGTAGTCCAACTGAGGGATCTTTACCTCTAAATTATAAGCAAGTTGTTTACACTGTATCTTACACGCAAAGATTGTTGAGATAGGTCAGTATTGACTTGTGACATTTACTGTTATAATTGTATACACCTTCATGTGTGGTGTGTTTCGGCAGTTCAAAGCAAATTCAAGAGAGAATAGCAACACCCGAAATGACCTGTGATGTTTGACAAGTGGAGTTATTGTTTAATCGCAGTATGCAGGTGTTAAAGTGATGTACAATCAAAGCAAACAATCTGGTCAAAAATGGATTATGAATGTCGGATCAGGGACCTATACAAACAAAGGGATTCGCTACTCAATGAACCGAAGAACAAGCTAACGCGTTGTTACGCAAAACGGAAACTAGACTTGCGACCAAACGAGACTTCGCGCGACGATGCAAATTTTCACAGTCGCCTTTTTGACAGAGAGAACCTGACAAAGCGATCTAGTCAGATTAAGATTACAAATTAACCAAGTGTTGCCAACAAAGAAGTATTCATTGCAAAGGTTTGTTGAATTTGAGACATCTTATTGTTTTATTTGCTTTCGACTACCCTTGCAAAAAGTTAACCCACTTTCATACCAAAACACACTTAAACCAACATAAAACTGTGTTTTTTCTAAGTTTTTCTGAGCGGAAGTTGGTTTTTGCTAATAAAAGCGAGTTTTATGTGAGCTAAACTGTGCTTAACTGAGTTTAAAGTTGGTTTTTTAAAGTAGATGTGTGTTAAAGCGAGTTTTTTTGCTGTAAGAAGTTGGTTTTTTATGTGTCAAAAGTGAGTCTTTTTATTTATGAGTTGGTTTATGTGTGTTTAAGTGTGTCTTTTTGTTTCATAAGCGAGTCTTTTACAACAGAAGTGGGTCTTTTTATAAACAGAAGTGGGTTAAAGCGAGTTTAAGTTGGTCTTTTTATAAATAATTTGAAAGCCGCAACAAGGCTAAAAGACTCACTTTAACACACTTATCAATAAGTTGGTCTTTTGTTTATTAACATAACTCAACAATAAAACAATAATTCTTCAACTAGATCTTTGTTTCATGTTTATAGCCATATATTATCAAGGTGAATTGTAAAGGGGCTTTTTTACAGCTTGTTTGCCATTGCACCTTTTGTACATTTATGGGCTCCCCATAATTTTAAGGAAACATTGGATAAAAATTGCTCTTTCAGAACATCACAGGTTCACAGATACTATAAAAATGTTAAAATGTTCAAACTTAGTTTTATACCTGAATATGAAATTGTTTGTCTTTCACTTTGAATCAATACATAAATATTAAATATATTATAAGAACAATCACACATCTATAAAAATGTGAATACTTCCATTTAATTCATGTTCTTTGGATAATTCAATAGACTTACAGTGTGTTTTTTTATTAATTTTTTGAGGGGGAGAGTGACACTGTTTTTATAATAAATAAAACTAGTTTCAGTGTGAAAGTGTTGATTAATATATGGAAACTTATGTGGGCTTGCCAGCATCAATTATAAAAACAATAACTATTTTAACTTTCTTATACTGATATTTAACCCCAATACAATTAATGCCTACCACATTGACCTTTAACATACAATTTAAAAGGCAATAAAAATAAATAATATTTATACTATTAATATTATTTGCTAACACCATTCAGCATGTTTTTTTTTTAATATTCACAATTAAATATAATATGCTAAGGGTGCTGTGTATTATTCAATAAATACATATATGTTGGTGTTGAAATCAGTAGATATTTCTCAGATTTAGTAATTGGCTGACACACATAAGAGATTAGCCCTCCCCCCCCCCCCCCAATTAAATCATAAACATTAATTCTTATCACAGTATCAGTGCTCCATCTATAGGCCTAACAAAGGGGTGTTGATAGACTTTTGATTGGCTGAGCCACCATCTATTTGAAAACAAGCAACTTTGATTGGCTGGAGACAGGAAGTTATGTTTTGAAAACAAAGGGGGTTTTCATCAACTGACTTTGAGCTTTAAGGTATAATTGAGTAACATTAAGACTTATAATTCTAGTTTAAAATGTCTTGAATAACTTTCAGCATGAAGTATTGTGTGGTGAAAACAATGTGTATGTACTACAATGTGTAAATCAACAATAAGTTTGTTGCAAAGGAGATTCAAAGTGGATGGTTAAAGTGATATGGTCTCATAATTCATCAACTGCCTGTTATCTTGGAATACTGAAGAACAGTTGTTTTAGGTTTGTATTTTCATTTTTACATCACTTTTTTATTAAGTTTTATATTGAATTAATTATGATCATTATCATATTTATGTATTGTCACTGGGAAATGTAAATGGATAAGTATAAATGTAATGCAATTATAAGGAAAAACAACACCATTTGAATAATTATGGCTGTATTTTATGATTATTGTCATCTTAAATGTTATTTATACCTATTTCTGGTCATTAATGAACAGATTTCTTTCCCACATATTCAATGAAAACTTTTATATTTTAAATTTGAAGGTTAAACTCCCAAGGTGAAATTTACATTGATTGGAAGATTCTTTGGATAGAATATTCCTGCCAAAAGACAGCAGAAGGGGGACTATTACTGATGTATGGATTTTGACACCAGATTTTACCCTGCACGAGCAGTCCAACTTGAGTAGATCAGGAGTGGGAAAACCGAGCCCTGTCCTTGACCAAGGAAAGTTGGATTTGTTGAGAGGTAAAACTATACAGGTTTTAGTATTTGAAAGGCGTCACACTTCCGACCAGTCCACACAGCCAAATGAGACCACATATCTTGGTACATTTTCAAACAGTATTTTCTACCACACGTAATTTCTTTTAATTATTTATGACAAGCGTTAAGTCACATGTGATCACAGGATTTAAATTGCAAAAATAAACAAACAAAAACAACAAGCAAACAAACTTGTTCTGATTTAAATTAATAATATTTATAGTAACAAGATATACCATAACAGCAATATTTATCACTTACATTATAAAATATCTTTCAGGACCTGATCTCAAATGAGATCATGCACAAGACGCACCTCGCAAAGGCCATGATAGTATAGTTTTCAGACCTGATCAGCTGGTGACTGCTCTATGAAGTGCTGTTCAACCTCCCCTAAGGGGGAGATTCGAGAGGGTCTCCTGATTGCTGAACCAGTGCTCCAGCTAGGCCTAAATCGAAGGGCGCCACGCCCTGCCCTCCCGAACCTCCGCCCTGCCCCCCGAACCTCCGCCCTGCCCCCCCCCCCCCCCTCAAAAAAAAAAAAAAAATTTTTTTTTTTTTTTTTTTTACATATGATAATTCATAAATCTCTTATTACATTGTAATTAGTTTAATCCTCATTGTAGACATTATATTTGAATGGTTTAATAATAATGGGAATAATACAATTATTTATAACATATAAATTAACATGCAATAGAAAGCATTCCAGAAACACTCGCGCGCTCGAACGTGCCCTTTTCACAAAATACTGCGCGTCAAAAGTGCCCTTTTCACAAAATACTGCGCGTCGAAAGTGCCCTTTTGACAAAAAAGCCGCCCTGCCCTTTTCAAATTCTAGCTGGAGCACTGCTGAACACTACGCCATGGTTGGTATGATTCTTTTTTATAGGAAAAAAGGGGATTTAAATATATAGGTGTTCTACTGCCTCCATATTCATTTTGAAACAAACATAATGCAATTGATTCAAATTTGACTCCAGCACATAATCTGTCTTGCGTTAATTTAATACTACTGCTAAAATTTAAGAGTTACTAAAAATTGTGTTTGTGTATAAAAGTTTTGAGAATTTAACACATAGGCAGACAAAAATAACCTCAGTATAAAGTTAACGATCAAGCTCTAATTTTGAACGATATAAAAAATTCAAGCAACAGTAATTTGCCTCCTTGTTTCAAAAACGAAATCCTTCTAATGTAGATGATGTTAAAATGGGATATCTGAACTGATGATATTGATGTAAAAGTTTATTCCACCAAAATCAAGTCATTCAGATCAGACTTGATTTGGGTGGAATAAACTTCTACATGTTTTTTTAATACTGTAATGTACAGTAAAATCCTGCATTGATTGTTCATATACATTTCAGTTGTCATCTCCAAAAAGTTTGCCCTGCCCATATCAACAGTGGAAGAGAACATGAGATGGGCCTTGAGGAGGCTTTGTGTCATGTACTGCGGGGAGAATATATAAACTGTTTAGTGCTGAGCAATATGTTCCTTTGTTCATAGGTGTAAATATGTGTAAAGGGCTATTCCAGGAAAAGATAGGATGAAGGATTCCTTAATGTTGTCATTTTATAAATCCGGTACCACCAACACAGTTAAAAACAATTATTATTAATTTTATCCTCTGTATCACCCCTCACTAACTGAAACTGTATATAATCATGGTTCATACCCTTCCTCCCATTTTTACCTGTGGTAGCCCAAAAAGGAGAATGTTATTTATTTTAATTTATTATGTTAAATGTGCTCGCATATTGTGATAATGTATCTTGGGTAGATGTTTTCCTGGTTTTGTTAAAAATGCACTGTTAAAATGTTCACATTATTTGTTGTTTTTAATATAAACATTGTTTTTTGCAAATTGTGTGTGTCTTTTATTTATAATCACATGGGGCTTGTAATGATCTGTTGTGATTTTATCTCAAATAACCTTTTCACCATTAAGGTGTAAATATTTTTTTTTACCAAGGTTACAGGTCAAACAAGCAAAATTTTATGATCCCTTAAACGAACAAAAGACTCACAAAAACCAACTTAAACACACTATTGTAGACAGAAGTGTGTTTAAGTTGGTTTTTTGTGAGTTTTGGTATGTTGGTTTTTTGTGAGTTTTGGTATGTTGGTTTTTTTGTGGGTTTTGGTATGTTGGTTTTTTGTGAGTTTTGGTATGTTGGTTTTTGTGAGTTTTTTCTGTGTTTAACTCAGTTTTAACCAAGTTGGTAAAAACCCCCACTTTAAACACAGAAAAAACCAACATACCAAAACTCACAAAAAACCAACATACCGAAACTCACAAAAAACCAACATACCAAAACTCACAAAAAACCAACTTACCAAAGCCCACATTTATGTAACAAGTGAGTTTTTTCTGTGTTTAACTCAGTTTTAACCAAGTTGGTAAAAATACCCACTTTAAACACAGAAAAAACCAACTTACCAAAACTCGCAAAAAACCAACATACCGAAACTCACAAAAAACCAACTTACCAAAACTCACAAAAAACCAACTTACCAAAGCCCACATTTATGTAACAAGTGAGTTTTTTCTGTGTTTAACTCAGTTTTAACCAAGTTGGTAAAAATACCCACTTTAAACACAGAAAAAACCAACTTACCAAAACTCACAAAAACCAACATACCAAAACCCACTAAAAACCAACTGCCAATACCGCTTGGTTTAACACGGATAAAACTCGTGTTTAACTCGAGTTTTACACACTTATTTGGGAAGGGCACGCTTTGTATTTACTAATAAAAACAACGGTGGGTAGTTTCACCAAATCATGCGTATCATTGTTTACACTTCCATAATCTGATAAACATATGTTGTGGCTTTTTTCAAAAGGCTTGGTCAAATAAAACTCTATACTATTCATGTTGGTATTCTTACAAACGTTACATTTCAATGCATTGTGTGGTGAAAACTTAATTGACATTATTTGCAAATTTATTATTTTATAATAGCTCAAAGATTATAGAATTTGAGTCATTTTTTTATTTTGTAATCACTATCAGTGTTATCAACATATGTCGCAGCTTTTTCCGAAAGGCTCAGTCAATACTATCTCGATATTAATCTTGTAGGTATCTTTACAAACGTTACATTTCAATGCATTGTGTGTTGCAATTTTTATTTGTATTATTTGCAAATTCATGATTTTGAATGAGCACAAAGACAATACAATTTTAGTGATTTTTTTTTATTTTTACCACTTTCAGTTTGATCAACATATGTCGTGGCTCTTTTCGAAAGGCTCAGTCAATACTAGCCCTATAGTTATCATGATTGTATCTTTACAAACGTTACATTTCAATGCATTCTGTGGTGCAAATTTAATTTGCATTATTTGCAAAATCATAATTTTGTATTAGCTCAAAGATGATACAAATTTAGTCTTTTTTTTATTTTGTAATCACTATCAATTTAATCAAATCAGCATTTTTCGAAAGGCTCAGTCAATACTTGCCCTATAATAATCATGATGGTGTCTTTACAAACGTTGCATTTCAATCTATTGTGTGGTGCAAATTTCATTCGCATTATTTGCAAAATCATAATTTTGTATAAGTTCAAAAACAATACAATTTTAGTCATTTTTTTATTTTATAACCACTATTAATTTGATCAACATATGTCGCAGCATTTTTGGAAAGGCTCAGACAAAACTAGCTTTCTGAACTGGAGATATCCATTGGCATATCAAGAGAGAAGTCTGTGATCAACTAGGAGGAAGCGACCATCGCCCAGGTCTCCTCATCATGAACCAGTCTACCTCTTCATCCTCAAGCATCCCCAGATGGAATTACAAGAAGGCCGACTGGACCTTATACAAACGTCTGAGTGATGACCTCTGCAAAGGTCGCCGTGGTGTAATGGATATGGTGTCCGGGTTCGATCCCCACCGCGGGAGCGTTCTTTTGATCTCCCCAAAGAGACCAAGTACTTGTTCAAGGCCCAGGAAACGGACTCGAGAGCGTTTATATAAGCCTTGGGCTTTCGATGCAATCGAGCTAAAATAAATAGGTTTAAAATAAAGAGATTAGAGTGGATGGTAGAGATATTAACAAAGTTGTGAAAGACTTCAATGCATGCATACTGAACGCAGAACAGAAGGCGATACCATGCGGGGCCAGAAAAGACAACAAGCCATACTGGAGTGAGGAGTTGGAAGACCTCCAGACCAAGCTGACAGAAGCCAGGGTGGAAGCAGAAAGCAACCCTTCACAAGAAAGCAACCTCTTTACTAGCCCTTTATTAATCATGTTGGTTTAAATTCATATTGTTTTATATTTTCAGTGCGCTGAAAAGAAGCAAAATAGGGTCTCTTGCTCTTTAGACGGAAAGTTTGACCCCGCAAAGGAAAATGTCATGACGCCAGCGTAACTTTGCGTACAAACTTAGGTCATTTCCACAGAACTAATGGTTGAAAAACATTGTGGACTTTAAATAGTGCTGACATACATGGGTGTTCACAGCTATGCCAAGGATACTGATACTGTCTGATTCAACACGGAAATTGGATTCCTTTCTTTTCCTGAGACGTACCTTAACCATCCCAGCACTAAGATGATGTTATTATATTCATGTTTACTAGATGAAGCAGTGGCGACAACAAACTTCACAAACCTTCAGACTTGCCGAAGACAAAAGAAAATTCAGTATGAATTAGCTTTAAATATCCAATTGATTAAATTAAACTGTTGCATTTTTTCATAAATGAACACATTCCAGCAGTGAATATCTCTGCTTAACTCAAAACTTTTGAGTTAAGCAGAGATATTCACTGCTGGAATAACAAGACAAAAGTGACTGTTAGATCTTTGATCATGTTAATCAAAAATGTGTTCCCAAAACTCATTATAAATATAAAATTTTCAAACTTGTTTAAACAAGATAATTTGGTATTTAATTTTAGTAAGCTTTTTGTATTGCTGTAGGCTTCGAATAAATCTTCTGCATCACCATGTCAGGAGGAATCTCAATCTTTTGTTGTTGAAATAATTAATAGAAAATTGTTAGTATTATTATCAAATTTATGTTGTTCTATTTCACATTGCAAATGATTAATTGTGCAAAATCTTTTACAAACATGTGATTTTTTTTACATGCTATTGAGTTTTTAAAACATTTTCTTTAACTGAATGCTCATTACACTTAGTAACATGAATGTAATGTTATACATACTCGTAAAATTAAATAATATTACCAAGATTACCTATCATGCATGAACTAATGTGTATGTTTCAGTGATTTACTGATTTATACTAAAAAATAAAACATTAACGACTTTTATGAATTGCCTTGCCTTCAAATTCTGCTGATTTTTGTTCAATACTTGAACACGAAATCACAAAAAGACTTTCAGTACTACTATGGATATCATGTTCAAAAGGAGTCCAACAGAATAATATAATGGCATGCGAACCTTCATTGTCTTGGATGATAAAGAACAATTATACATTTTAAAGTGTAAGCAATTGACAGGCGTTGATAATTATCCC
The DNA here is from genome assembly GCF_020536995.1 of Dreissena polymorpha. NCBI lineage: Eukaryota > Metazoa > Mollusca > Bivalvia > Myida > Dreissenidae > Dreissena > Dreissena polymorpha. Next base: position 32,339,234 of record NC_068368.1, on the reverse strand, counting down.
CACGCTTTTTGAAAAAAAGGTGGGGATATTGTGGTGATCTCCACCGTCCGTCCGTCCGTCTGTCCGTCCGTCCTGGCCACTATCTCCTCCTACACTAAAAGCACTAGAACCTTGAAATTTACACACATGGTAGCTATGAGCATATGTGCGACCCTGCACTATTTGGAATTTTGATCTGACCCCTGGGTCAAAAGTTATAGGGGTTGGGGTGGGGCCGCGTCAGAAATTATCACTCATTTTTTTAGGTTATTTTACATTTACTTCTTTATTTCTACACCGATTCACTTCAAATTGATACTGGACCTCACCTATGACAATACGGTCAATCTCAACCATGCATGGCCCCATTCCCAACCCTGGGGCGCCCCGCCAACATAGGCCACACCCACCAAAAATTTCCATTTACTATAATTTTTTCATTTCTACACGGATTCACTTCAAATTGATACTGAACTTTTGTTATGACATTAGGGTCAATCTCAACTATGCATGGCCCCAATCCCAACCCTGGGGCGCCCGCCCACATAGGCCACAGTGACACCCACCAAAAAATTCCATTTACTATAATTTTTTCATTTATACACGGATTCACTTCAAATTGATACTGAACTTCTCTTATGACATTAGGGTCAATCTCAACTATGCATGGCCCCATAACCAACCCTGGGGCCCCGCCCACATAGACCACACCCACCCAAAATTGCCTTTACTATAATTTCTTCATTTCTACACCGATTCACTTCAAATTGATATTGAACTTCTCTTATGACAATACAGTCAATCTCAACTATGCATGGCCCCATTACCAACCCTGGGGTGCCCCGCCCACATAGACCACACCCACCCAAAATTGCCTTTTACTATAATTTCTTCATTTCTACACTGATTCACTTCAAATTGATACTGAACCTCTCTTATGACAATACGGTCAATCTCAACTATGCATGGCACAATTACCAACCCTGGGGCGCCCTGCCCACATATGTCACACCCACCCAAAATTGCCTTTTACTATAACTTCTTCATTTCTACACCAATTCACTTCTAATTGATGATGAACTTCTCTTATGACAATACGGTCAATCTCAGCTATGCATGGCCCCATTACCAACCCTGGGGCACACCTAGGTCAAACATTCGGCGTGGGGATACGCGTCGGCCTCTGCCGCGCCATTTCTAGTGTTGATATTTTTCACACAGCAGAGTAACATTTTTAATTAATTAAAAGACCTGTCTTTGCTACATGCACATATGTGTGATATACAATGGCAATTGAAACCCTGAGAAACAAATGGTATTGTTACTCGTCAACGCATCCGGTAATTGGGTTCCGTGTAGCAGTCGTCGAAATTCGCACTAGTCCGACAGCAAAAAACTAGTATTTTTTCTTTCGGCTTGTAGGAAATCCAATATTACAAGCCTGACGTGCTTGTACAATTCATTAAACAGAAAACGAGTTCCACTTTCATTTTCAATATTTGTAAACAAAGTTTTGAGCCGCTTAAATCAACAGCCCCTTATGTTTTAACACACTGCGCACATGTGCTGGGCAATCAGCCGATAATTGGATTACTGCGCATAAAGCGCATGGTTTTGTGGTTCCCGGATTACTATTATGTAAAATAAATGTTTTGCGTTGCGTTCGGGACACAGAGAGTAATGGCCGAACAGTTGTCATTCAAGTACGTTGTTGAGGAATGCGAATCTGAGGTAACTGTGATTGACGCATTTGTCAACTGGCTTTTTGTAGAATAACCTGGCACTTAATTGCTCATATATTTTCTGGTGGTTCAGGTTTGCTCTCTCTTTCACATGGATATATTGGATACATTTCTGCTAATTTTTTACCTAAACTTTATGTATATATTTATAATTGTGATTTGATAGAAATCCGTGTGTGAAATTAATTTCTTCTTATTTCAGGATCCGAAAGAGGCTGGCTCAGATGACAAGGAAGCTAACCTGGATGAGGATGAAATTAATAAGAGATTTGTATTGTATTCTAAAGATTGAATAAATGAATGCTTTTTTGGATGTTTTATGTTATGTTTATCTGCATTTTTAACAAAAATGTTTGGGCTGGTAAAATCTGACTTGAGCTTGTTCAAATTCAAATAGTACTAGCCCGACTTGCTTGTAGATTTAAATCTGAATTTCAATGACTGGTGTAGCATACTGCGTGTTAATATTACTAATAACTTATTTACAAGACAAGCAAGGCAAAATTGAACGAATATGTATTTGTTTATTAAACAACGAAAGTCGAATATTGCGAAACAACTATCACCATAAATGAGCGAAATTGCTCGCAATCAAATGAATCGATTTGCTTTTCTTCAACTACATGAAGGTCAGTCTGGCTGCACAGGTTCTGAGCGACTCTGTTGGTGAATATTAAAATGGCATGCGAAACTTTGCTGCGTGGGGAGGTTAAAAGAACAGTTATACATTTTGAGTTGTTTGCACTTAACATGTCATGATTATGTTGCTATTTCAAACAAAACATGGTAACATTTTAATTCTATTAAAAGACCGGTCTTTTGTACATGCACATACGTGCAATAAACAACGGCAATTTAACCCTGGCGAAACAACCGGCAATTAATATTCATCAAAGGGTCCGATAATTGGGTCCCCGTAAGACATACTGCATAATAATTAGACTAATCAGGGTTTTTTTACCTTATATAACAGACGCCGAATATCCGCGTCTTCCCCAAGCAATCTAGGCTACTTTTTTCCCCTTTCCGGACCGAAAAATTCCCCAAGCGGAAGCTTTTCCCCTCCATAAAACAGTTCAAAACGATTGAATTTTACAACGAATTCGCTCGAAATCGTACAAAACACCGTTTGGTACCCATCCAATTATGGTTCCCAACCGGTACACGCCGTTCTGTACTGTATAAATGTTACGACAATGATTACCTCCCTTGGCCGATTTACGATAACTGTCAACTCGCTTTACGTTAAATGTCACCAAAACGGCAAAATGTCGCATAACTGGCGAAATAACCGGAAAAAGCCCCAAAAAATTGCGAATTATGCGGTTATTTCAGCTTTCTTCACAGAAGTAAGTCCACTGCAGCAGTCTGTTCCTGAACAGTCTGAAACTGTCACAGCCAGTCCCTGTCAAGGTCAACTCAGTCTGGCGCAGCCGGCCACAGTTAGTCCCTGTCATGAAGTGATCACTTTGACAAAGTCAGTAATAGTCTGTTTAACTTTAAAGGACTGAAAAATAGGGAAATGCCTCTGTGAAATTGTGTAATAACATGTAAATAAACCACAAATATTGATGTATGAAGAAAATTACAGTCTTTTTTGTTTTCTTTTAACCCAATTAACAGTAAAAGTAAGACCCTTAAAAATTTTCTCCTATTGAGGAAAAAACGCGCACACATTTTTCCCCAAACGTGGAAAATCGCGCGTGAAATTTCCCCAACCAAAGGGCTAAAGGCCCCTTCCCCTACAACCCAAAAAAACCCTGCTAATTAATGATTGATTTTGAGATCAACAACGCAACAATTGAACTACCCTTGTCAAAAAAATAACCCACTTTCATACCAAAACACACTTAAACCAACATAAAACTGTGTTTTTTCTGAGTTTTTCTCAGCGGAAGTTGGTTTTTGCTATTAAAACCGAGTTTTATGTGCACTAAACTGTGCTAAACTGAGTTTAAAGTTGGTTATTTTAAGAAGATGTGTGTTTAAGCGAGTTTTTTTCTGTAAGGAGTCAGTTTTTTGTGTGTCAAAAGTGAGCCTTTTTATTTATGAGTTGGTTTATGTGTGTTTAAGTGTGTCTTTTTGTTTTATAAGCGAGTCTTTTACAACAGAAGTTGATCCTTTTTAAACAGAAGTGGGATTAAGCGAGTTAAAATTGGTCTTTTTGTAAATAATTTGAGAGCTGAAACCAGGCTGAAAGACTCACTTTAACACACTTTTCAATAAGTTGGTCTTTTGTTTATAAATAATACTCATCAATAAAACAATAATTCTTCAAATAGGTCTTTGTTTCATGTTTATAGCCATATATAATACAAGTCAATTGTAAAGGGGCTTTTTTACAGCTTGTTTGCCATTGTCCCTATTGTAAATGTGTGTGCTCCCCATAATTTTTTAGTGAATATTGGATGAAAATGGCTCTTTCAGAACATCACAGGTTCACAGATGGACAACAAGTATCACTGCCAAAAACTATAAAAATGATAAAACTTAGTTTTATACCTGAAAATGGAAGAGTTTGTGTTTCGCTTTGATTTTTTTTCTTTATATTTGTTTTTATTATAAACAATATCTTATGATTCTTTTATGTCTTAAAATTATTTTATTTTTTTAAATTTTAAAACAATCTTATATGATTGTTTATATTTGTTTAAAACAGTATTTACTTGTTAAATCTGCATATTTAAATAATTATGGTATTGGAAACATTATTTTGGAAATAATCTATTAATTTGTGTACATAAGTTATGCAAGATTTTGATATTTTCATATGATACCATTATATCCATTTTCTTAATTTGCAATAAAAAAATAAGATGCCAAACATGACCTGTGTTACATAAACAGTCAACAAAATAACAAGACAATACCTAAAAACACCCCCTTTCACACCACTAACAATAAACAGATAACAATCTGTCAGGCATTCAGAGCTAAACAGGGTACTGATTATCAGGGGCAGATAAGGCTACTGATAGGGTTTGCCCAGACATAAGGCTGGAATGAGGTATAAGACTTTTGATTGGTTCAATTTTTTGCACAGGAAATTATTTGAATACAACAACTTTTGAAAAACCGAAGCTAGTCAACTCGTACCTAAGTCAACTCGTACCTTCGGTCAACTCGTACCCGATTTGGTCAACTCGTATCCGATTTTTGGTCAACTCGTACCCCCACTAGTCAACTCGTACCTGAATTGGTCAATAACTGATGGTATTTACATCTTTATAATATATAGCGTCAGTACATACGTATATAATTGTGGGGTCGTTTTGTGTATTTGTTTTAGTTGTATAATATTAATTAATATCAAGTGCTTATATTCTGTGCTAAATAAACTAGTATAACGTAATGCATAATAATCAAGGTCTTTAAATGTAGGTCGGCAGGATAACTTATTTCGTCGTTGTATTTGTACATAGGGATGTATCATGGAATTGTAACGGCTATAAATATAAACTTTTAAAACGGTTTGTATACTTTTTAGGTGTAACACTTGCTCAGTACAACAGAATGGTGAAAGGCGTAATCGAACACACGTTTGTTTGTGTGCCATGTACAGAACGGCCATCGGTTGAGGTCATGGAAGTGTATCTCCGTGACGACAGTATCTCGGAATCCGAGTCCGACAATGAGTCTGTGCCCGAGTCCGATCATGAGATCTTTGAAAACAAGTGTTGGTTCTGTTTCTGTTTAAAATGTGAAACTTTGTTGCTGTACATAATCTATGTCGGTAGTTGTATTAAGTTCAATAAATAAAAGTTCTTGTGTTTAATAGATGTATGTAGATGGTTTGTTTGTTACCCTGTGTGAAATATAATGGGTTTTTTTGTGTTAAATGTGAATGTAGTATATGTTATTTGTGTGTTTTTTAAATGCCAAAATAAAAACACAAGAGACAATAACTTGCATTCTTTTTAATTTAATGTTCAAATTATTCGAACATTATGACCGTTGTTTCAAATTTACATAGAAATCTTATTATTTTATTGAAGAATGCTAAAACATCTAAATACTCATTAAATCCGTTTGTTTTACACAATAATCCTAATCTTTTTTAATTGATTGGTTAGTTGTTAGTTTGGATTCAAAGGTGTTCTTCGTTTTTACAAAGGTGCAGATTAAATCGATTTAGATATTAACGACCCGTGTCAAGTAATGTGTGAATCATTATTTAACAAAGGTGAAGATTAAGTAAATTACGATATTAACGACCCGTGTCACGTAGGTGTTAATAAGTATTTTAGGTGTTGATGAATTGATTAAATCATGTACTCAATTTTGAGACGAACCATAATTTGAGGCATATATATCAACAGCAACAACAACAACAACATTTATTAACTAATACACAAGTGTAACGACATGGATGATAATTATTTTGCAATTTGGTAATATTTATAAAAATCATGCAATGGAATAAGTTAACAAATATTTTACTGATTCATACCGTAAGATTTTTCCTTTTAACATCGATAATGATTGTTGTTAATAAATATATATTTTGAAAGAAAATATTATTTCTATATATTTCTTAGATAATATAATCTTTGTATATTGGACATATTAATAAGAATAAATATATATATACTTAGGTAATTACTTTAATTAGTCATATCGTACCCTGGTAAAAAAAAAACATACAAGTTATGCCAAAATATAACTTTAATTGGTCAACTCGTACCTGCAATAAACATTAAAAAAAACATCTTATGCATGCAAACACCCATCGCAATTTGTTTCCATAAAGAACAAATATTAAAAAGGTACGAGTTGACCAATCTGAAAAATGACTAAAGTACGAGTTGACCAAATCGGGTACGAGTTGACTAGGGTACGAGTTGACTTAGGTACGGGTTGACTGGCATTCTGAAAAACAAGCTGGTTTCAGCAATTGAATTGAGCTAAATTAAATTAACATTAAGACTTATAATTGTTGTGTAAAATGTATTGAAATACTGTCAGCATGAAGTATTGTGTGATGAAAACAATGTGTATTTTACTACAATTTGGAAATCATGCAACAATAAGTTTGTTGGAAAAGAAGTTCAACTTTTTTTTTTGGAATACTGAAGAACAGTTTTAACAGGTTTGTATTGTCATTTCTTCATCCTTTTTTTTATTTAGTTTACTGAATTAATTATGATCATTATTATATTTATGTATTGTCACTGGGAAATGTAAATTGATAAGTTAATGTATTGCAACTTAAAGGAAAAACAACACAATTTGAAGCAAAAATAGATGAACATACACATGACAGTGTGTAAATGTTGTGTACAGTGAATTATTGTGGTTGTGTTTTATGATTATTGTCATCTTTATTGTTATTTATAGATATTTCTGGTTATTACTGAACAGATTTCTTTCCCTCATATTTTAATTTTGAAGGTTAAACTCTTGCCCTTAGAGCAAAAGGGGTAATCATACTACCTGATGTATGGACTTTTACACCAGGCTTTTATCCTGCACGAGCTGGCCAACTTGAGGGGAACAGAAGTGGGCAAACCTTGCCCTGTCCTTGAACAAGAAAGCTGGATTTGTTGAGAGGTAAAACTATACAGGTTATTGCATTTTAAAAGCGTCACAATTCTGATCAATGTGAAAAATATTTTTAGAGTTTGAAATGTGATGAAAGTTAATTACAAGCTTTGGAAAATTACCAATTGTAAATATTTTGTCAAAACTCCTTTTCTTTTTTTGGTTTCAGAGTATCATTTAAGCTGAAATCCAGCATGAAACCAGGGAGGTGATGGCCACTGCACAGGCCATGTGCCGACTTTTCACTTTCCACCAGCTTGTGACTTGCACCATGAAGGGAGCAACAACTACAACTGGGTCACCAAGACCAAGCCTCCCCGCTGCTGAGAGAAATGCAATCATTGGTATTTTTTCTTCATCATAAAAGTTTGAAGTACCAGTTATCCATATAGAAATTCAATACACATTCTTCAAATATTTTTCAGATCACTTACTGTTTACAGTCCCATAAATGATCATTATATTACATCATTTGTGAAAAGGGGGAGTTTTTATAATCCAAGTGACAGTTAACAATATTTTTTTTTTTTATTCATGAAGACAGGGATTGAAAAACTTTGTCCGTGTCTCTAGTCACTTTCTCCAGTACAATCAGTAATAAACTCATTTGTGTTGACTTCCTTAATATGCAAATATTTAACCTCTTTTTCTGGCTAGAGTATTTTCTATTTAAGAACAGATTTTGTTGTTTTTTTGCATGTTTTTACAATGAATAGTCTATTATATTTTTTCAGATGTCATAGCCAAAACCTTTGACAAGCCTCTGGTGGATGTTGAAGAAAAGATGAGAGGTTGTTTAAGGCATCTGCGGCTGATGCACAAGTAGACTGTAGATTGAAGTCTTTGTAAATAAAATGTGCTGTTAAAATGATTATTTAACCATTGTTTTCACTTTGTTATATAGATTTGCACCTGTTTCAACAACATTAACTTATTTTTATGCTCCCGGTAGGTTCTCATATAGCAGTTGAACTGTCCGTCTGTCTGTCTATCTGTCCGAAAACTTTAGCATTGGTCATAACTTTTGCAATATTGAAGAAAGCAACTTGATATTTAGCATGCATGTGTATCTCATTGAGCTGCACATTTTGAGTGGTGCAAGGTCAAGGTCATCCTTCAAGGTCAGAGGTCAAAATCCAATGGAAGTAATAAGCAAAGAGAGATAATTTCTATACCTGCCAAATGATAAATAGAAATTTTATTTAAAAGCGGCGCAGTAGGGGGCATTGTGTTTCTGACAAACACATCTCTTGTTTGTATTTATTCCATACAATCTTACTTTTTTCAGTTCTTTCTTTGTGTTCAATGTTATGTTATAACACTATTATATTTTATTATAACAATGCCATGTCTGTTAAAATAGTTTTATCATGCTGTGTATATGGATATATATGTAAAGTTTTATGTTTTGTCGTTTAAAAAAGTAATTAGAATTTAATTTATGATATTTTTGTTCTTATCATAAAAAAGTTTTTCAGTTTTCAAGTGGGTGAAAAGTGGGTTTTTACTGAGCATTTAACAGGTTTAAAAGCTAGTTTTAACTGCGTTTAATCTGTGAAAAGCACACATTTAGCTCATTTAATGCTCAAATAAAACCCCACTTTAAACTCGCTTTAGAACAGGAAAAACCGGCTTGATGTGTAGAAGCGGATGTTAAAGCCAACATAAAGAAGGAAAACACACTAACTTTTAACCAACTTAAGTTGGTAAAACTCGGTTTTAAAGCGTGTTTTAACTGCGTTTAATCGGAGTTAAGCACACATTTAGCTCACTTAACACTCAAACAAAAACCCACTTTTAACTCGCTTAAGAACAGGAAAAAACGACTTGATATCAAGAAGCGGGTTTAAAAGCCAACATAAAGAAGGAAACACACTCACTTTAACCAACTTAAGTTGGTATAAGACGGTTTAAAGTAAGTTTAAACTGCGCTTAATCTGTGAAAAACACACATTTAGCTCACTTAACGCTCAAACAAAAACCCACTTTTAACTCGCTTAAGAACAGGAAAAACCGACTTGATGTGTAGAAGCGGGTTTAAAAGCCAACAAAGAGAAGGAAAACACACTCACTTTTAACCCACTTAAGTTGGTTTAAGTTAGTTTTAGTTGGTTTAAGTTGTTATAAGAAGGTATAAGTGGGTTGGTTTATGTGAGTGAAATCCAGGTTTTACCTACAAAAAACCAAGTCGGTAAGCAAAAAGTGTGTTTAAAAGACACGCTTTAACCCAGTGCCAATACCGCAGGGTTTAACACGGTTTAAACACGGATTAAAACAGGGTTTTGCCCACTTTTTTGACAAGGGTAATAGGTACTTGTTTATTTAACATAATATAATTTGAATCCGAAAAAACGTAACCCGCTCAATAAGCGAAATCCCTCGCAATTAGTATCGTGTAGCTGCATTATCGCTACACAGGGACCAATCAATCGAGATTATCAAATCTCGCGCACCGGCTTTTTTCGCGTGCTGTATCGTGTTATCGCAAGGTTGTGCATCCCTTTGTTTGTATAGGTCCCTGGTCGGATTAAACAGAAAATTAAAGTGGGTGAAAAATAGGGTAAAATACTAGCTTGAAACTAATTTTATCTCAGCAAATTCTCAATTTAAAACATGTTATTTTGGGATTATGCTACAAAATCGTAACCGTGATATACAGGAGCAGTGCTTCCGTTAGCTTTTAAAAGTTGGAAGTCCTGACTTCCAAGCCCAAAATTTTGGACGTCCCAGACATACATTTTGAAGTCCCACTTTTATTTCAGAAGTTTAATAGGTACACGTTCTAACTCTATCCATTACCGGATAATCCAATATCATTACGATTGCTATTTTCAAAACCAAAGTATGGCCAATATTAACGTCTGCAAATGTCCAACATTTTACACAAGTACATATACAAATTGAATAGTGGGATGGGGAAACTCCCATTGAACATGGGTTAATCATGCGACGCGATTTGATAGCATAGAGCACTGGTCATATTTAGTAATTATGACAATCAACGACTGAATTTAAAATGTTACATGTACGAATTTCAGAGTAAAAAACGCATCTTTCTTCAAATTTTACCGAGTACACTTGATTCCGAATTGCGATATAACTTGTCAGGTCATTCATGCATGTATACCAATATGTATGCATAGTTTGGCAATCTCAAAACACGTTATTTAACTACTTATTGCATTATGTGTTATGGCTGTTGATATAACAAAATACATTATTCAATTTTAGTATTTTCAAATGGGTATAATTTAAACGTGTTATCCAAAATCATTTCCAGATTTTATTATTCACGGAAAGTTAAGAAAATTCTACCTACAAATAAACATTCTCGTGTATTGCGTGTACAGATAAAAATCGTGCAAAAATTAGACGTCATGTACAACATCATGTCATTCTTCCTAGGGGAAAGCGTGGACTTAAATATTGGATTGCTGAATAAAAACGTTGTAGCGCAGAGGTAGCAAATATTATTGTATTCAGCTTCACGTGGGGTCGGTGTGTATTCCGCTGCCTGAGCGTTGATTGGCTGATGCGCTTAAACCAAGAAGAATTTGATTGACAGCTGGAAAAATCAATATTGGCCACTCGCTGGGAAATTCAATGATAACAGTAGCTCTTCGGCGGAGTTAACGGACTGAATGACCTGATTTACTGTTGACATTTGTAATTGTTGTGTATCAGATAATAGCGTACATGCAGATTATCAGACGTACAAGGGACTTCCACCATTTGTATAATGGACGTACGACTGCCATTTTCAGGCGTTATTTACGCCCGGACGTCCACTAACGGAAGCGTTGTACTGGAGTCAATTTTCAACTATAAATCAGCGATTTTGTTTTGTTTTTTCATTTTCTGAGGGGAAAAAAACAGTTCTGAGGGGAAAAAAAAATACTTTTCAGGTGGGGGAATGCCGCCGAAATTCGGCGGCAGATTTGATAGATTGAGGGCCCTGCAACTTTAATATCCTTTTTATGCATTTACGAAAAATCTGGCCATACCAATATGTCCGCATATCAGTACGGCGTGATTTGTTGGTCTCTTACATAACTGCGCTTTTCGTTAATTTAAATTATTGAAAAGTTTTAGACTGGGTTTCCGTATTATTTTCTATTTTGTCATGTGATTTCAGATAACTCGTAAACCCGCCAAAAACAATATGTCTGCGCACAAGGGAAGGCCGGCTTAACCGAAAGCAGTTAAAAAACACTTTTGTCATATAATGGCTACATACACTCTTCTAACTATCCTGACATTCAATCTATGAACCCAGAAAAAGACATTGTCGCTCGGATATTAAACGATTTGATTGCATCTGTGGCTAAAAACATTAGAAAACACGATGGGAAACAGATCCAAACCAAAAATGTGGAAGATTGGAAAACCAAATATGATTGGCTTGTCACCCAGAAAATAGAAGATGTTTTACAGATAAATTTTGAAATATGCCGCAGTGCTGCTAAACATTGTAAATTTTTAAAAGCACAGTGTGGGCCTATGTTTAAATTTGTGATCCGAAAACAATTGTCAAGTTTTATTGTTCAAGAAAGCATGCACAAATTAGACCCATGTACAAAATGACGTCATTCATTCTCATGGAAAGCATGGGCTTTAATAGTACCTCTAAATTAAAAGCAAGTAGTTTACACTGTATCTAACGCGCAAAGATTGTTGAGATAGGTCAGTATAGACTTGTGACATGTACAGTTAAAATTGTATACACCTTCATGTGTGCACTGGTGCGTTTTGGCAGTTCAAAGCAATTTCAAGAGAGAGTGTTAACACCCAAAATTTTATGATAAGATAACCAAAAGTTATCCGCTGGATAAGAGTTATCCAGATTTATACAATTGGCTACTGATGTTTGGCAAGAGGAGTTATTATTTATCACAGTACACTGTTGTTACAGTGATGTACAATGAAACCAAACAATCTGGTCAAAACTGGATTATGAATGTCGGATTAAACAGAAAATTAAAGTGGGTGAAAAAAGGGTAAAATACTAGCTTGTACCTGATTTTATCTCCGCAAATTCTCAGATTAAAACACGTTATTTGGGGATTATACTCGTCACATTTTTGGGAGCCATTACTATAGGCATAGCCGATTTATGATATATTGCAGGGCCCTCAATCCATTTTAGGGGAAGCGGGTCGCTACCCATAGCAGAGGGAATTTTCACGGCGTTTCCCTTTTGGGGGGATTTTTTACTTACTCTCTAATTATAACATTTGTACACAATGTACATGTTTGCACTATATTCATTGCTTTGTTCATAATTTAGTATGTTTGACAAGATTAAATTAAAATAGAATTGAGATATAATAATCATGAGACACATCTTTTTTTGGGGGGGGGGAATTTTTCCCCCAAAAAGGGGAAAAAAGTATACTTTTCAGGGGGGGAATGCGACCGAATTTCGGCCGTGGATTTGACAGATCAGCGATTTTCCTTGTCCAATTGGGAAAAGTACCTGACTGGTCCAATTGGGAAAAATTGAGTCGTGAAAACCTCAAAATTGGGAAAAATCGAGTCGTGAAATCCTGTAACTGGGAAAATCACGTCGTGAAGTTTGGGTCTTATTGAATACATCATACAGTTCAAACTCAATTGAACATACCCATTAAAATAATCATTTGCAGGCATGCCTTAATGACCATTACTTAAAGTAATAAAGTTGATATAAATAACAAAATATTATATAGAAGACACAAAATCAGTTACTAGTTGTTTTAATCTCTTATAAAGCAATGTCTCTCTCTTTCATTTTTTTGAAAATTTCAACAATCTTTGATGTTTGATCATCACTCAGTTGCTGGCATCCCTCTCTGCACAGCAGAATTAGAGCTGTCAATGTGTCCTGTGATAGACGGTTCCAATTGGTCGTGCAAAGATTGTTCATTAGACTGAACAACCTTTCCACAGAGGCAGTGCTGGAGGGCATTTCAAACTACGATAAGGTTTCAAACCGACGTCAAACAGTACGCTGGCTGCCTGACAAAAGAACCGCAAACAGTAACGACTCTATTGATTGAACGCGCTGAATAATAAAACCCGATATTAATCGAGCGCGTGGTTACACACAACTATACGATTTTTGATTGTTCGCTCGCCAAAAGTTGGGTTTTGTTACGAAACTTTCGATCGTTTTGAGAAAAATTTGGACGCCGATTGGGATTTTTTCAGATGCCGATTTGGAATTTGGGAATTTTCGCTCGATTGGGAAAGTACCGTTTACCGGTACTTTATAAAGAAGGAGGAAAATCGCTGCAGATTGACGGTCCTGTATTGGACAACGCAATATAACGGACAGTTATATATTGGAGTCAATTTTCAACTATAAATCAGCTTTTTTTTCTAATTCTCTGAAGGGGAAAAAAATCAGTTTTTGGGGAAAAAAATATAGTTTTCAGGTGGGGGACTGCCGCCCAATTCGGTGGCAGATTTGATAGATTGAGGGCCCTGTAACCTGACAATTTATATCACACGCTGACAGACTGCTTGCAAATGGACACAGAACTAGCTTGTTTTAGGAACAAAAAGGACATAATGGTGGACTTTTAAATAAGATTACTGTTATATAGATTGAGTAAAAGTCCACCTTTCTGTCCTATATAGACAGTCGCATATATAGAAATATATGTTTATAACTGTTAAACATAGTTTGTTTGTTTTTTCGTTATAAAAATTCCCCCATTTACCAAAAATTCCCCCTCCTAAGGGCTGCGGACCCCTTCCCCCAAAGTAGTGTGAGGGCGCTGGCGGCGGATCAAGTGCAAAGATATACACCTAAATGTACATTTGAGTAGTGTCGAAACCTAGATTTACGCTACTTTTATAGTTATTATTTTCACGTTTTAATAACCGGATATGATTTTGATATGATGCTTTATACACTATTTATTTAATATCATGTCCTCAAATATATTCGACACGTAATGCGCTTTAACACACTATTGTTGAATTAATTATGCACAACTGTAAATGTATCGTTCGATTCTCAAATGAGCATTATTCAATTTTTAATCCAAAACACGCTTCCTAATTTTAATGCAAATGCGACATTAACAATTAAATTCTAGCTTCAAATAAACGTCTCAATAAAAAGCGCGCGAAAATTATGCAGACATGTAGAACGTCGCATGGAAAGTGTGGGTGTATTTTGTGTTGTATAAAAAAAAGAACATCACGTCAGGCAATTTACGCGTGTTCAGTGGAAAAAACGCCCCGAATGGACGTTATTTCATTTCATCTTTAAAAAGAAACAAATGCCAAAATGTATTTGATACTTAAGAAAATTGGGGAAAGTTTGTGTTTCTTAAAATTCTTGTGCACTTTTATCGGACATATTTACCAGAATTTGATTTAAAACTGGAATATACGGGATTATCGGGTAGTGAGAAGCAACGGGCAAAATAGTAAGTATGCAATTATAGATACAATAAATTAATTATGATTTTAAATGTAATTATAATTGTTCTTTTAAAATTTATTGACAAACTTATCATTTTAAAAAGATTTTTATTTTATGATGTGCATCGACTCGATGTCATATGGCGGATCGCGGCTTGCCTCTGCATGTCTCAGCGGACAGATGCAAAGCATCACGGCGAAATGGGAAGTGCCGCCGCATACTGACGCGGCTTCAACTGACGATTCGGCATCGACTCGACGCGCCTTGACTCCGCAGATCGCGAAATATGTTTGTTCCGCGTTGGCTGTACTGTATAATACGATATCCACACATTTTTGCAGCATCGTCAAAAGAAAATAACACACATGCGTCATCACTATAAGAGTACATTCTAGCAAAGGGAGAATCAAAATTGACGTCACAATCATAAGCATTTTGGTTCCCTTTAATCCCATCAATTTGTAAGCAAGCAGGGCAAAAACAAAGGTCATTGTGAACTTACTGTGAACTGTCAACAAATTTAATTAAATTATTAACTTGCACTCAATGGAATAAATAAAGTGAAGCTCTCAGAAGTATATTATTTGATTAGGATGAATTAAAGGTCATTATTTGTTAGTGAAATTTATGAATATTGATGTTAAATAGTATATTATTATCATATTATTACAATATTGTTTAAAAACCTCATTTTTGTCTAGTCATCAATGATTCTTTTTTTGCGAGAAATGATCAGTCCAGTCAGCAAATGCTGCATGATTATAGGACCGCCTGGCCGGAAATAAATTAAAATTTTAGAAAGGACTGATTATGGGTATTTGTTAACGTTAGTTGTTTTACAAAAAAATTCAGATGCACATGTTATGACTATGAAAACATGTTTAATAGCCTGTGTTTTCATACAAATTTATACATGTAACTTCATCAATTGTTTAGCCGCACAAAGTGCTTAATTGATTTTTGATTAATTAGCTAACTTGTCAATTTATCAATCGCTGACTTGATTAATGACAAAATTTAGGCAAAAAAATGTACATGAATAAAGCACATCAACAACTTTAAGGCTACCATAATACCTGTGACGGTCTCAAGACTTTGCTTCTTCGCAGTTGGTGACTTTGTTACTGCCCATGGGTTAGTCTTGGGAAGAGGAGCCTCAACATAGTTAACATTGTCAAATTTCTTAACTATTTCTTCTTTCTTCTCCTCTGCATCTTTCTTTTCACGTTTATCAGAGTCTTTTCTTTCTAAATCCTTTTTCTCAGTCCTTTTTGACTTATCATCTTTGATTCTCTCTTCTCTATAGTCCTTTTCACGTTTCTCTTTTTTGCTTTTCACCTCAGTGAATTCTTCATCACCTATAAGTTCCTTTCTTTCTTCATCACCAGATGCTTTAAGTGTTGCTTCCACAGGAGGATGTGACTCTTGTGGAACTGATGTTTGTTGTGGAACTGATGTTTGTTTCTCAAGTGAACGTTTAGTCCATACATTCTCAACTGGTTGAGAATTCATGCTTGCTGTTTCACATGAAGTGGAACCAGAATGAAAAGTTTCAGTTTCAGTTTTTGAAACTGCAGTTACTGCTGCAGACATATTGTTACACTGTCAAACCTCCCTTTTTGAGAAATGAGGTTATAAAATATTCTGATTGTAACTTCTCAACCTTCACAAAATAATTGTGTCAACATATCAGAGGCCGTGCGAAATATTGTTACTCTTAAGCTAATAAGTCAATTCAAGATGACTAATTACTCGCAAAAGGATAGTGAAACATTGGAAATCATGGTAGAATGGTTGCCATCGTGAAGTTTTAATTTAAACTTGCGCAATCATTGAACAAAAACTTGCAGATGGCCACGTTGCTTGGCAAATTTTACTCTTCAAAGTCTTCAAACTTACAATAATAACTGTAGTTTTCTATTAAATCAACATAATCAAAAGGATAGATTATGGTGCACTTGTTTGGTACTGTCAATTACATAGAAGAAGTATAATTAACCACAAAACACTTCGTCAACAAATCTTTCAAGGCACATGTCGCCATTACTGACCAAAATCACTTACAGCGCATGCGTACATTTCTCTTCCCACTACGGTCAAACCGGGAACCAATTCTAGGTCAATACGTCCCCAATCAAGATCGTTGCGACTAAAAAAAATACGTACGTATGTATGTATGTATGTATGCATTATAGTCATATCATGCATGCATTATAGTCATAAAATGATAATATATGGAGAAACCTTACATATATATTTATATATTATGTAAAGAACAGGGCTGCTATTTTTATTACCAATTACTGATTATTATAAAGGGGAAAAACAGTATTGGGGAAACAAGTATAAAAAGATCAAGGAGAATATCCAATACGGAGCGTAGAACATGTGAACCAATATAAGGTTTATTTAATTTAAGGTAAATTTTAAAAGATTTGAAATAATTATTGAAATCAATTAATAAATTATGTCGTGCTCCAGGAGGGAGGAGGGGGTGTGGGTGTTAGAAAGTGTGACAGTTTTTGACAGTAAGGAGGGGGTCAGGCCATGCGTGACATCACCTGAGCACAACATTCTCATGGTAAGCTTTTGTGATCGCTTTTTGTCCATCGTGCGTCGTCTGTCCTGCGCAGTGCAGCGTCTACATTTACCTTGTTAACAATCTAGAGGCCACATTTATTCTCCAATATTAACGAATTTTCGTCAGAGCATGTATCCAAAGGATATCTTGGACATGTTCGAAAATAGTTCCGGTTGGTTGAAAAACTTGGCTGCTGGGGACGTGGCAGTTATCATTAAATGACATTAGTAAAATCTTGTTAACACTCTATAAGTCACATTTGTTGTCTAATCGTCATGAAATATACACAATTTACTTCATTACACAATGGTCAGAATATTTGAAATCTTGACTGAGATTGAAACTGGACCACGTAAGCTTAAAAACTAGGTCACTAGTTAAAAAAAATAAAAACATGTTAAAACTCTAGAAGTAACTTTTTTGGTCCAATCTTCATGAATCAGCTCCCACGTTTCATAATAGTCAAGTTCCTTTGTGTCTCAGATTAGCACCTTAGCGTTCATAACCCTCTTTTTTTATTTAATTTCTAATTAACTATTTATTTTTTAGAAAAAAGTAATAGCGTTAAAAATAGTTTTCAAAAAATGAAACATTTGAATATGTTTAAAGACAAAATAGCATGAAGTGCGTATCTCATGACTGTGTTGTTCGCGATTCCTCTTGCTTGGTGCGCTAGTATGCTGTTGTGTAAAAAGATTTTTACCAATTGTTAATTAAAAAGCAGCAGATAAATGATGTGTATTATATAAATGTAAAGTCTATTTTTGCAATTTGTGTTTTCAAATTAAATCTAGATCGAGTTACTGCTTCAATATATAACTGTGTCAACTTTTGACAAGCAACTTACCTACCATTAAAGTCATTTTAATAATTTGAAAGTTCTTTTTAGTGGAAAAAATATATTTTAATGCAGATTTTATTTTCGTCGATGAGTGTTTTAAATTAAATTTTGATTCGGTGTTTTTTTAATGTTTGAAAGTTTGTCATAGTTTAGAGGGGTTCTATATTTGTGACAGTTAGTGACATGGGGAGGGGGTAAAATGATTTTAAAAAAATAGCGTGATATACTTGATGAACGGCCCCTAAATGTTATGATTAATATGTTTTATGTTCAATAATTTCAGAAAATCTTAAGCTTTTAATGGAATATTGTCTAACCTGATTAGATGCTTCTTTATATTGTTGTACTGTATGACATTTTCCGCACAAATTCGTTGCTATTGTGATGTCCCTTTTACCTTGGACTTAATTAGTTCTTTATTTGCAAAATTGCGTTAACAGTGACTTAAATTCGTCGAACCTGTACTGAACAAAATGCATGGAGTTACAAATGCTTTCGAGTTTCGATCGTTAAACAGCATTGATCAATTCAGTTGGAATAAACATTAAAGTTTCCACAGACGGTGTGTTCATCGCCACGGCTGAATAGGTGTTGAAAAGGTGCAAAACGAAATTGTGATTGCCACGAAAAATGCAAGCACATGGCCTAACAAGGGGCCTTTTCACAGATTTTTGCATGTTTTGAAGTTTGTCATTAAATGCTTTATATTGATAATTGTAAACATTGGAAATAAAAAGTTCCAGTGAAAAATCGAGAATAAAAAAAAAGTAACCCACAACTGGGTTCGAACCACTGACCCCTGGAGTAAAAGTATAAACCACTTAGACCACTCGGCCATTCGCGCTCACGAAATATAAATGGTATTTTAATTTTATACTTTATATAAGCAATCCTCGTAGCGTCACACTTTATAACGACAACAACAGAACTCTGCAAATTATTCAATCGTTTCGGGTTGCAACGCTTTATACGTTTCAGGTTTTATAATCGTCAAAATATGCATATATTGGCTATTTTAGAGCATAGTAAATGTTCAGTATTACTGTTTCCTCACAAATATCATAACTAACACGAAAATTCGCGAATCTGAAACAACTTTTTCAAATATTGTAAATTTACCAAAACGTGAAAAGGCCCCTTTAAGTATTTAAGATAAAAGACAATACATCCTTACATAATCATGCAATCACGAAACCTTCACAATATGCTATAAGAATTTTGGGATAATTATTCTGGTAAAGTTTGGCATGCGAAATTGCGTTTTTGTAAGTGTGTTTGTATTTTGAAGTTAATGACGTCCTTCCACAAATGATATCTGCATTACCGGTATATAAAGACACGGAGTGTGACCCAGAACTTTTACCATTACAACTTGTATCTCGTAAATTTGGAAGAATAAGTAGTTTCCGGCTAATTCATTTTTTAATAAAATATATTTCCAGCTTGGGCTCCGGGGGGATGGGCGTTTGATGGAACCCGAAATACAAGGGGAAAACCCAACCTGTCCGGTACGGTGACCATTAAACAAAACTTACATGCCTCCGGAACTCTGAGTCGCATAATTTTATGAGAGAACTGCGTGCAACAACCACTTCGCAAACCAGACAACCCTTTAGGAGGAGTTGAACAAAGAAGCCTTATATGTAATTTTGAAAGAAGAAAATGTTAATAAATCCTTAAAAATAACGCCCTCGCGAAACCTTTCCTATTTGCGATGTAGCAATTGCATCTTATTATTCAGTACACGTTTTTTTAATGAAAATCGCAACACAAATTTAAAAGGAGTTACGCATAGAAGCTTGTGTAAGAACTTTGAAACAAAGGGCAATATCTCCTTAAAAATGTCGAAACCTTGGATATACAAATGTATGCGCTGTAGCACAAAAAATATTCAGTAAAAGTTTCACGAACATTGCATGCAAAATGTAGTAGAAATTGTGCACAGAGGAGGGTTACGGACGGAAGCACGTACGCACCCGCTCATTTACGGACAAAATGAAGCTGATCATTTGCACACCCATAAGCCTTTCGGCGGGTCGTGATTAAAACATAAGACCTCCGATGAAATTGAGCGGAAACAAATAAAAAAAAAAACCATTTATTATAACATCGTTTTGTAAGCAACGACCAACATTTATATTTGTTTCCTTAAATTATTTTGAAGGAGTTCAATACATACTAATCATGAAAGTAGGAGGTGTATATTTGGATTTATAGCTGCAACTTCCATCTTATCAGTTTTTTACTTTTGCAAATTAACGGCATCCATGTTGGTCTTGTACGTTGATGTGGAGAGTGGGACAGACTGATAGTTACTGTTTTCATTTAGTTGTTTTTTTATATTTGAATTAGCAATTTTGAAGAATCCCATGTACAGTTTGTACAATCTTAGAGTAGAGGATCGTACATGTTTACATAATTGATGCAGTGTCATACATAAATACGTGATAGAAAATGTTCCGATTGATCAAATCAGAGATGTATAATAATCTATTATACATGCCTGATCAAATACAAATGGCTGCAATGCATCGTTTCTTTTCTTCACCTTTCAGTGTAGTAACAGGATAAAAGGGGCATAATCTCCAATGATTCTTTATCGTATTATTGAGTAAGTGCCCCTGAATTTAAACGCATATATTGGGAATTTGTTAATATATTTATTACAAGTGTGTTCTGTTATTTTCAAAGAAAATAAAGTTTGGTTCAATGCAAAGTAATCCCACAAAAGCAAATGTGTTTTTCTTTCAAACAGACCGATTTCATTCGTATTCGCGAAGTTGCGTTTTTAAAGATTCCGACGCTGTGTAAAAACATGTAAAAATTCGTAATGTAGAGACTAAATCTACATGTTCAACCAATCTTATACTATCATTTTTTATTTCGCTAAAGTAAGTTATATTTATGCTCTAAAGTGCTTAAGGCGTTAATACTAATGACAATAAAAATCCCTGCGGTTTACTGAACAGTTTTCAGTAGGACACAAGGTGCTCGTCCTAGGTGGCGCTGTTAACCTAATTAATGCAATTAGGTATTCGAAGTCAAAACGAGGCAAACTGTTCTTTGTGTCATGGCGGGACGCTAGCACATGTCTTCCGAAGGAAACATTTTCATCACTGCAACCTCTTACAGTAAGTGATGACATTTTTTGTTTAGTACTCCATCTAGATAAAAGTGCATTGTTCTTCCTACTAGCACTAAAATTACCGATCGTAATGCGTTTGATTTTTATCAATAAAAATTGGCGGCGATGTTCTTTCACTTCGAAGTTGTTTTCCCTTCCCGTAATCAGGTCAAGTGTGGAAACTTCGGGTTATTTGTGCGTCTTTATTTATTTTTGCATAAATGTCAGTCTTTATTGTGAAATATTGATGGGAATTATATGCAATATGTGTAAGATGTATTTGAAATGAAAACTGTCGATTAAAATGACAAAGGAAATACTGTGCATGGTTGATGGACCCTTTTCTTTGGTAAATTTTGATTGGTTAAAAAGACTGGAACCTATTTCGCGCTCCCTTTGTGAATGCAAAAGCGTTGTGTACCTTTTTTGAGTGAAGATAGATTTTTGTTTTGTGACAGTAGGTTATACATCTGACAACTATTGCTTATTATGCTAATCTTGTATTTCAAATTCGGATGAGAACTTGGTAATGAAATACACTTCGTGAATCATTTCAATGACTTGTTTACTGACTCATTGAGTGCTTAACCTGATAGTAGTCAGCAACAGCTCTTTGTAAAGGAATAGTCTGTTTTCAGACACAAAGTGTTGTGGATGCTAGACTTGTTTATTGCCAATGTGATGAGACCATTTGCGTTATGTGGTGAGTTGTTTAAATAAACATCTTTGAATTAAAGGGACGTGTCTGTGGCTTTTTGTTTAATAAATGTACTGTAAGTAAATGAAATTGCTTAAAACATGTTATATTTGTAATAGTTTTTAGAATTATAATAACTAGGAAAACGATAAGTAACAAAGTGTCTTTTCTTGGGTTAGAAACCAGACCTCTAGGAAAGCTTAAATTCAACCTCTACACCTAGGCTATTGGTACTGTATGGTATTTTTGAACGCTTAATTGGGATTTTATGTTATGCTAAATTATTGATAGAATAAGTTTTTATAATGTATCTGATTTCAATGATCACAAATGAATATATATTTTAAATACTTTTTGTCAAGAGTTTCATTTTTCTTGTTTGAATATAATTCTAAGAATTTACCAATCCAAGACAGTTATCCCAGTTTTAATTATTTAATTCTTGTTTTTGGTTTAAAAGAAGTCAAAAGAGCAAAGATTTCTGGCTTCTCATTGTTTGTCATTTACTTGTGATAATCCCAATTTAAGAAAAGCTCTAGCCTCTTACATATATATGAAATAACCACCTTTACCTTGAGAATTTTTGTTCATAAATCATCCAGTGTCTTATTAAAAATAAAATACAACTGATCCGACCTGAAAAGGTTGCTTACATGTAAATCAAAAGTATTTTTTGACTAGGTAAAATATATCGTGTTTATAAAACAAAATTGATTTCCACATACGTTTAAAAATTGAATATCTTTGCAGATGTAGAGTTGCACAAAATATTGCTGGGGAAAAAACAAACAGAATATAGGTTGCAGTGATTTTTTTTGCTTTAATTTGTTACAGCCTGTGCCATTTGAATTGGGAAAATTAGAGTGATAAACAGTGAAATTGGGAAAAATAGCGCGATAACCAATGAAATTGGGAAAAATTAAGCATTATCAATAGGAATAAAAGTAAAAGAATTGATATTGTTTTTAAGTGCATGTTCAGGGGGTTTTCTAGAAAAGTAGTCTGGCCAAATAGGGATTTTTTAAAACAATGAAAGTGGCAAATTTAGGGATGATTTATGGACAAAAAGGACTAAATTAAAGTTATATATTTTGTAGGATGTTTTAAAAATAATGTTGAGATCTACAGCTAAGACTTCTTTCTTAGAAAAAAACACAATAATAATTTTTTTTGTTTTTTGGGTGGAGGAAACTGGGCTTCTTTTTGGCTCGATTGGGAAGCAGCCGAAAATCGGCTGTAATTTTGAGCAAAAAAATCACTGGGTTGGAAAAAAATAGTTGTATTTTATTTTAATTTTATTAAAAAGTATAATTATCATAAACCTTTGTTAGTAATGACATAATAATGATAATTAAGACCTTTAAAATATGTTATGTGGCCTAAATATTCTCTGAGAAAAGAAGTATGTGAATTTTTCACTCTTATAGTTTTTTGTAATCTGTGTAAACTCTAGCCGAAAAACTTTTTAGCGCTGATTCTCTTAAATTTTAAATTGAGCATAAGTGTTTATCAGTTTTATAGGAAAGTGATTGTCATAGATTTCAGATTTTTATCCTATTATTAGATAACAAAACACAAACATTAAATACATAATCAAGCAATTGCACAAACATGCAAATTTGATGTGTTTAAAACAAAAGTAATTAGTGGCTTTTGTGTTTTTAAAGTTGATTGTTTTGAGGTAGGTGTATGGTATGTTTTGAGGTAGGTGTACCATACAATTGACTTGTATTTGATTATTTCTGATGTTCTCTTTCTATCGGGCAGAGATTGAGAAAAGCACTGTTTATTTGTTGTTTATTTTTACTTTCCTTTTCACCCGACTGGTATGGCTTTCCACCCTGCCCCATATATTAGTTAATTTATCAGCGCCTGTAGCTTTTGTGAAGCTAATTCTTTTCCAATAATACATATCTACATGATTAAGTAATGTTACCATCCACAAGTTTACTTGTGAATGACACCTGTTATGTGAGTAGAATGTTATAAAGCCATAAATGTAGGTCACTGCAGCTGACTAAAAGATAGGTTTGGCTTTTACAGTTTAAACTCATGGGCAACTCCCGCTTTATGTGTCACTCTTGGGTCAATTTTTTAAGAGTATTGGAGAATCTTAGGTATGCATAAAATGTTAAATATTCAGACTGCCAATTACCTTTTGTGTGATGAATCTACAACTTGTGTATCAGTTTAGCTTTTGTATTTGTAATTTGAGAGTTTTCATGTGATAGTCTTGATCTAGACCTTTTTTAAATATCCATATCTGATGTTATAATATCATGCTTTATATTTTAGGTATATTTGTCTTTTAATTTACAAATTGATTTCAGTCTTTCAGCTGTTGTACAATTGTTATCCTTATTCTTCATGTTTTATAGTCGGTTGTACAAGCTGCATAAGCTTATGTTAATTGTTTTTATTCACTCTTGCTGACTCAAAATAAATCTTATCTTTATCTAGATTGGTGGTATTGTTGTACAATTTATAATAAAGCAGTGAGCATTTATTAACCTCATGAATTCAATGTATGGTGCACTTTGAATGTAGTCTTTTATCATGTCAGCATGTGACTTTCACATTTTTAATGTATTTAAGTTACAATGTAGTTAAATAATGTTACAATACAGCTGCCGTTGCTGTAACTTAATTCTATGGTAGGCATCATTGAGTGTTGCCAGTTTTATTTTTAGCCATTTTAGGAATGGGGGCTGGGTCCCTTTGAATTTGGAAATTTTAATAGCGGCGTTTTAACTTAAATGGGAAATTATTGTTGTTGCTATATGGCTAAAAAATGCTTCAAATTGAGAATAGACGTGTTTTCAGTATTATTGTTACTAAACTTTAAATTATATTGCTGGATGGGAGATGAACACAATTTTGAAATCCCCCCAAAACTAATCTTTATTTTGTAAACCTTCAATTGGGAATTTGGAGGTACAATTTGGGAAAAATATATACTTTTTTCCACTGGGAATGGGGCCAAACACCAGACCTGATTTTTTACGAAAAAAACAACACTGGTTGCTGTTTATGTACTTCACACAGCAATTTTAATGTTGTAGATTTTTTTTGCAGTGGTTATAGATGTGCAAAAAGGATGTCAAGTTATATCTGTAACAAAACTAAAATGAAATTATTGCCTTACGGATCGACACATTTAAACCAGCCTTCAAAACTGTGTGCTATAGTAAAAGTCTCTTTAAATATTATTGTACTTCTCTCCTTGATTTACATTTTTCTAGCAACTTAGGATCCTTAAATAGGCAGCTGCAAACAAATGGAGACAGACCTCAGCTTGTTACAAATGTGAGCAGTATATTCAGGAGACAAAGAAACTGTGGCTATTGTGTGCGTCCTATTATATTTTTTTTATAAGAAAAACTGCTTTTTGTGGCTCTTATGGATGAACAATATGTTTATCTTGTGGAAGACTTAACTGTTTAAGGTAACAAACAAAGCACATTGTTAGTTACTGTGCTTTCTTATTGATCCACTGGCCAGTTTATTGTGATAATTTAATGATTATGAAGTCAACTGGGTTTAATGAGTTAATTGTAGGCAGTTAGAGTACTGTTACGGTATTCTGTTACAAGTGTTATTGTAGAAAATAGCTGATGTTTTGATCAAGTTGAAGATTTTGAGATTTGAAAGATTTTTCTTGCTGATAAGTTGAGCAAGCAGAACATGTTTGAACAAGAGAATTCCTGTGTTCTCTGTGGTTAAAAGTTGAATTCTCAAATCTGGTAATTCCTATTGTGAGGTCTGTGCCACTGAACTTTGCAAAACATAATTATGTCTGTAAAGTTGAATTTTTTTGTTGTTCCCAAATAGAGATTATAATCTGAAATAGTTTGGTGAATTGCTGAAATTTAAAATACACATTTGTTGCAGGCGTTTCTTGACAGTAATTTTGCTGCTATAAAAAAATCTTTATTGTTCAATGTATTACATGTATGCAATTAATGTGACATAACATGCGCAATCCTTGATCTTCAGATGTCTTCAAATGTCTATTAAACATGATATTACCAGGTTGATAAATTCTGATGCAAAAGATGTATATCACCACTATATTGCTGTGTTTACTTTTGATTGGTAAATTATGGTTTCATATGTGACTTGCTGGCAAATGCAAGTATTTTCTTCTGTCCATATATTATATTTAAATGATAAATATTGAGCATGCATTAATTTTGAGCCCTAGCCCTCGTAGTCTTTGGTTGTGGGATTTGTTCTGGTAGCTTCCTGCTAACAAGTACCAGACACAGCATGAAATCCAAGATCTCTTCTGTTTGTCATGCATGAGTGAGGATGAGAATTCTGTGTATTGGTCTGGGAGCGAATCTTAAACCAATGAAGGGCTATTGTAAGGCCAAGCTTAATAAAACAATGTTTTCCACTACCGTATTTCTTCGATTGTTAGACGGATTGACTATAAGACGAGACCCCAACTTTTGATCCCAGATGGGCTGTATATTGCGGGGCCTCGCTAATAAGACAGGGCAATTTTTAAGGACGAAAATCGGTAAAATTTCAATAGTCAAAATACCCGTAATGGTTTACACAATGCGTGTTTTACGGCCCACCCCTAGGTGGCAACATGTCACTATCAATCGATAATTTCAGGGATTTATTGCAGTTTATGGCTTTGTTAACTACCACATTTATTGGACCATACAGTGTACTTCACCTCGATAAAATTATGGCAAGTTACGTAAGAGACTGGTGATAGTCATCGGGTGTTATCCTACTGGAAATTATGCTTTAAATGCATAATATTATCAAAACATTTTTTGCGACACGTAAAGCGTTGTAACAAATTAATATTTAATTCATAACAAATATACCACAAGTATAAATGTTCCGTTAAATTCCCAAATGAGAATAATAATTTGTAATCTGAAACACACTTCCACTTTTTTAATGTTTACACAACATTTACAAATGCTTCTAATATAGACATCATATATATTTCCCGACAAAAGAGTGCGAAACAGAGGTTTTTCAGCACTGTCCGCGCCTCTGCAAAACGAAGGCACTCCCAAAGCAAACGGACCCGATCCCAAACCGAAATAAAAAAAAATAATCACAATTTCAAAAAAAAAATTTTTTTTTGTAAGAATGAAGTTTCTTATAACTTGTGTGACTAACCAGTGTTTGTTTTAGTCAAAAATATCTGCTATAAGGTTTTGACTGTTCAGTTCTTATCTCGGAGTGTAACTGTAACTGAAAAACAAAACTGCAGTATTTGAATAAATGTTAAACATGCCCAATATTGCATTTTTTTATATAAAGAAGACAAAATAACAAATAAAAACAAATTTATTTGTTAAACCACTGAATTATTTAAACATGATAACTTCACAATTTTTTCCCAAATGAGCTGTTTCATGGATGCAAATATTCCCAAAATGGCCAATTTTGTCGAAAAAAAATCCCAATTTGGTCAGACTGCTTTTCCCAAAATAGGCAGAAAAACCCCTGCAAAAATTATGCGGAAATGTACAAGGTCAAGGTATATATACATATGGTAAGCATGCGTGTATTGATTTTTTATACAAACTGTGTAGCGCAGAGAACATTGAATTCTGATGGTTTCGGTTAAATGTTTCTTTTGTATTTTTACCACACCTTCATCCAATCAAAAAATATACCGTGTGAAGTTGAACAATGATGATTGGTTAAGGGCGTATCAAGCGATCGATTAATTATTTTAATGGTCAGAAGTAGTTTGCAGCAGAACCGTTATGCATATCATTATAAAATCGGATAACTGTATCCTTATAGTTACGGTCTATTAGTTGAGTAATTATTGAAACAGTAATTGTACTGTATTCTGATTCAAGAGAACATCTGGACTGAACTGGAGTAAGTGTTGGGCGTTATGAAAACACGCATAGCACGTCTACTGACCTATTGTGTAGACTGCTGTCTGCGGTGTTTAGACAAAAGGGATTAACATGTGTGATTGCAACTCTGCCGATTTGGTCCATAATTACCGAAAATACATTGTTTTGAATGTCAATAAATGAACTTTTATTTTTTATTCGATAATAAACTCGCGAGTATTCCAAACAGACATCATTTACAATATATGATAACATAAGGATATAAGCAGCAAATCATGTATCTAAACGGATTCGTTTCTTTTTGTCATCAGAAATACGGTTATCACTTCACAAATATTAGTAAAAAAAGTTTTGTCTTAGGGTGCTCTTATAAGACGACCCCCAAACTTAATGCCTTAAAAAATCGGGAAAAAACCCCATCTTACAATCAAAGAAATACGGTAGTATATCCATGTTTGCTGCTAACTGGTTGTAAGGTATAATTTAGTTTGGAATATTGGCATTCAACCTTTGCCAATGAGATTTAAACACAAATTGGACAGACAAACAAATGAAGATCCTCTTTCAGGGGACAATTATTTTATAGCATGGTGGCTGCATGTTAATAATGGTTGTACTAAAATGAAATGACATGAACTAATTTAATGTTATTGTTAAAAAAAAAAATTGGGGGATGTATACTTTTTGTTTAGGGTAATAGGGGTAAACTTTTACCTCAAATTGATGAAAATGGACTGCAATATAACACAATGTCATAGTCTTATCCATCAAATATAGATCAATTAACTCAGAAAAATTTAGGCAGTTTCAATTTCAATTCATCTGTCTGGACTTATTATACTGTACCTGGATACCAAGTTGCTTTGTCTGGTTTCTGTTTGAATCGTGATTAAAAAGTGATCCATTACATTGTAAGATTTATTTACCTGGGACTACTAGCCACTGCAGTTCACTTTGACATCCAATATAAGTTATGTAACATTGATAGTGTCAACACTAGAATGGTCTCAATCAAGTCTGTGTAAGCAGATAAGGACATTGTTTGAGTCGATATGGTGTTGGATTAGAGTAAATCCGAAAGTTGTCAAGTTTAGTGAAGAATTTTGTCAGAGATCTTAACCAAGAAGATTTATAATTAAGTGGTTATTGTTAATGCTGTTGTAGCTTTGATGTAAATATTGGTTTACTTGGGGGGAAAATAGAGCACCATAATCTCGTATTCTGTTGCAATGAACTTGGTTCTAAGCATGTTAAAAACATGTACACAACTTTATCAGAAACTATTGCTCTTTAAATGTTTTTATTAAGCCTTATTCAAATGAACATGTTAAACCTTTAAATAAATATTTATCTAAGTTCCATTTAAGTGTCATGTTTTGTTAGACTAACAATTGTCTAAAAAAATATTTTTAACTCCCACAAAAGATGATAAAACATATTCTGAATCTGTGCTTGTTCCGGAATAACATAATTTCTGATGAACACAGCTTTCAAGAAGGAAATGAATTTAATGGATAAGATTTTTTTCAAGTATTTGAACATTCAATGCTTCGAAAATTACACTTGTTATTCTCTATATTAAAGTTATCCACCTACATGTAGTGTAATAAATTTATGTGTTCAAATATAAGTTAGTGATCTGACTATTTTCTCAACTATGGTATATTCATAGGCAAGGCGTTGAACATGCCAAATAGGCAGAATGTCCCAAATTCAACAAAAGTGCAAAATACAAAGTCATTATCGTTTAAGATTTATAAACCTATATATAAAATTGTAGCTTAATACCATCTGCAAACGTTGGCCTCATTTCAACTGTTTAAGAATAACAAACTTACACATCAGAAGAAATAGACAGTTTTGGGTTGGTAAGACAAAAACCCGCACTCCAATCTCACCATAACCATCCGTGTAAATGCGTTTATTTAAAAAAAATTCATTACATTATTGTAAATAATCATATTAAATAGCCGCGATTTTTTTTTCATTTCAGAATATAACATCTTACAAGCTTTTCCAGACTCTTGTTTAGCAATTTGAATCTTGCATTAAAAAGTCAACAACAAAGGAAGCAACAACAATTTAATACTGCACTACATGTACCAATCACTGTCCCTGTTCTGGGGGAGGTCTTTAAGGAAGCATAGTTTACTTGAGGGAATTCTGTTTTGCTTCTCGCATGCACCTGAAAAAAAGCAAGAACATGCATTTTGTACATGTGTAAGGTAAGGGAATATTGTGATTAACAATATGCATGCAAACAGAATTGTCAGTGTGCATTTCATCCCCAGAACTCTGCAGTTTGCTGTTCATTCAGGGGAAATTGTGCTGCAGGTCAGGTGTTGCATCTTTACATGATAGTGACAAACAACAACATACGCCGCATACACTGAACTAAGAGGACAAATGCAACATTTCTGTACCATAATTTCAGTTTAGGTTGCTATACTAGTGACTACTGAGTTGTATGCAGTTCTTATAAATTATTTCTGAGTAACTTACTGTAAATTAATACTTAAGCATGTAGGTACTGTTTGGTTCTCTGTATCATTTAACTTCCAATTTGATTTTGGCCTTAAGTTTCTGAGGTGAAAAGAGATGTATTTATTTATTTGCAGGGCTTCTTCTCTTCTCATTGGGAAGAGACCCCAGCCTATTGATTTTGGGTAGGAGCATCGTTTAAATAGCTGATTTGGGAAATGAAAAGGCTGGTGTAAGTTTACCAGAGGTTTTTTAAGATACACTTTCAGATATTGAGCTGATTTTTGGTATGTGAGTCTGCCTACATGACTTACCTATCAAGTGAGTTTTGTGCTGGTCCTTTGATTTTTGCAAAGTTAGGGGCCTTGGACGTTACAATTTTCGCTTAAATAGCTTCTGTGTGGCTTCAAATTTCAGTAGGGGGCATTGTGTTTTACAAATGCAGGTCTTGTGTTGACCATGACATTGACCTTATTTTTTCCTCAGATTTATTTTTATTGAGTTAATGAATCAATAGTGACGAGGCTTCCACCTTTAGCATCTTTGTTTATTTAATGCATTGGTCTTAGTTGCTGCTGTTAAGGACAATAGTTGGGTTTAATGAACTGAACTTGTATGGAACAATTTCTTCTGCTTGTAACAAATTTGCTCTTGTTTGATTGATTTTGTAAAGAATTTAGTAAAGGATCTGAGAAGCGTGCATGGATGAGTGCTAGCCATTTCAATCCTTATATAATACGGATACAATCAACAATTTGTTTGTTTTGCTACAAAGATTAGCTGTTAATACCAGGGCAAATAAATGGCCTCAGATTTAAGTCTGTTGACCTATACCCACCTATAGATACACCTCAATAAAGAATGGAATGTTTGAATATTTGTAAAGATGTAGCATTTCTGGTTAGTTTTAGAAAATAATCAATATCAGTTATTCTAGTGTGTTATACCATTGAATTCATCCTACAAATAATCTAAATATTTAACACTACCATCAACCATCATGCAAAAATATCTGCACAAATGTCACTCTTTGTGATGTTACTTAAAATTCAATACGTTGCAGATATTTTTAGAAACATCATTGAACAAAAATTCCACTCGCTTTATTTTATTGTTCATCAAGGTGTTGCTAAAATGATGGCTATAATCATGCTTATTTTATGCAAAACAAGGGGTTTGTGAACCTCAGATAGTAGGATCATTTAATTTTTACTCAATTCATTTGACATTTAAATTTTGGTGAGATGGTCCGAAATAATTTATAGAAATGCCTGCATTTATTTATAAGCCATGAGAACAAAAGAAGGCCCTGAATTAACATGTACACAACAAAGGTTAATCTATGCATGGGGAAGAGAAAGATGTCAACCAATAATGAGCATTTATTTCCCTATTATCTTCCAGAAATTGTTTGTAACCATGTTCTGCAGTCCATAGAACATGTTATGCTTTCTCAGTCGGCAGTGTTTGGATAAAATCCCAGGACCAGATGGTGTGGAAAGGCCCTAGTCAGCTGGATTAATCATCAATGTCTCCTTGTTTCTTTGTTGGCTGCCTTTCTCCCCATAATTGATTGCTTTCAAGTCTAGGGGTTTAATAACTAGCTTTATTATTTTCTCTAAGTGTTTGTTGCAGGTTTATCATGTATGCTCTGCTGAGTTGTTCACTGACAATGTGTATCTGCTGCGACTCTGCTACACATTTGAGCATACTTGAATAGGCTTTATTTTTGCAACAAACATGTATGCATGGTCCCTTCTGTGGCCCCATTTTGTACATGTACATGCATAATGCTGAGAGGTAAAATCGAGGCTGCATGTTTTGTGCATTGTGGTGATTGATGCTCATTGGTTTCTCTGTGTACCATGTGTTTGTTGCGTAGATTTAAACCCTTATATTACTACCTGAGAATGCACTGCTGACAGTACCTTCTGTTTTCAAGTGACAAAAATGATTTAATTTTTTATCATAATATCTTAGTTGATTGATTGATACATGTTAGGCAAAGACGCATGTTTTTGTAGGATTTTCTCTGTGTAGCAACTGTTGTGACCACAAGCTGTCATCGGGTCCTGCGTGACAGAACACCTAAGCTGACTGACTCTATAGCTACACTAACACAAAGCTTAGCATAGACCCATGGGCTTTTGGAAATTTGATACTGGTCGGAGAGCTGTCTTTGTTTGCTACTGGGTGAAACATCGAGTTTGGATGAAGTGTAACTGAAATAGAAGTAAAGAATGGCCTTTTTATGTGTTGTGTGCAATTGTACTTGCAAGTTGTATGTGATCATTGCTTGATATTTAACCTTATTCTAAGTTTAAATTTGATTATCATGTTTACTGGTGATTATTTCGATTATATAGATGTTTATTAGAAAAGTGTAATACAATTTTACAGACATGCAATTACTACATC
Source organism: Dreissena polymorpha (assembly GCF_020536995.1). NCBI lineage: Eukaryota > Metazoa > Mollusca > Bivalvia > Myida > Dreissenidae > Dreissena > Dreissena polymorpha. Next base: position 32,306,564 of record NC_068368.1, on the reverse strand, counting down.
ATAATTATAAAAATGCTATTTCGTTAAGAATTTTAAGTTATAAAAATCATTATTCAAAGTAAGAATGTTTCAGTACGTCTATAATTGATTTTCAATGTATTTTTACGTAATAAAATCGGCAACGCCTTCTTATCATCTGTTTAAAAAAACAAACTTATCAAAGGCATTTCCACTTATACAGTACGATATGTGGTTGTTGATATAACGTGATTGTAAACATTATATATTTATACTTCAGGTTGGGCAATGACCTCTCATAAAATTTAATACTCATAGAAGCAGTAGTAAATAGTTTGGGGTTATCAGACCTTAAAATGGTCGTTGAACTACGCCACTCGTGGCCATGAGGAAAATTAATGATGTTTTTGTTTCAGGTGTGTGGTTGAATAACATTTGTAAAATAGGTGCATAACTAAATTTACTGTTTTGTTTGTTACGAAGATTTATGTACAATAATTCCAAAAATATTTATCAGAAGGACATTTTTTATTCAAAAGTATGTTCAAGACTATTTTAAAATCCTTTTAGCTTATTGGAACATAGCTGTCAGAGTAGCGTGTAAAATAAATATAAAAAATACCATGACGTAGAAAGTATATTTACAATATCAGACATTCCCAAAAGTACATTGTAGACTAAAAACATGCAGGACCGGACAGGGATTCATAAGGACCGAAGCATCACTTGTTTAACTCAAATTTGTCGACATAATTATAATTGGATAAACAAAATGAAAAATAAAAATGACAAAAAAGTGATCCGGTCTCATTTTAGGAGTCCTGAACTCCTGTTGGTGTCAGACGCTGATGAACACTAACAAATCACAACACACAGTATTAAAAACAACGCAATTCATCAATGAAAATTCAAAAATTGTATGTATATTTTAGAAAATTTCAGATGTCAAGTATTTCCTGGTCGCCAAACTATATGCCAACTCAGATTTAAACTACAAATGTCAACAAACTGGCCACAAAGATACATAAATGAATGAAACTGCACTATTACGCGTAAATTTGATAGAGAAAGAACTGTTAATACACCGATTACAACAATCTGAGTTGCAGAAAGTGTTTTCGTTTAACCGTAAAAGCTTTTGACATATTAACTCGCTTAGGACGAAGTGTTTGGTGCGCATGCGCAGTAACATTTATTGAAGGTAAAAAAAAAATGGATTTAATTTTTACTGCTTATTATGCCCCCTTCGAAGAAGAGGGGGTATATTGCTTTGCACATGTTGGTCGGTCTGTCGGTCGGTCCGTCCACCAGGTGGTTTCAGGATGATAACTTAAGAACGCTTGGGCCTAGGATCATGAAACTTCATAGGTACATAGATCATGAATCGCAGATGACCCCTAGTGATTTTGAGGTCACTAGGTCAAAGGTCAAGGTCACGGTGACCCAAAATAGTAAAATGGTTTCCGGATGATAACTCAAGAACGCCTTGGCCTAGGATCATGAAACTTGATAGGTAGATTGATCATGACTCGCAGGTGACCCTTATTGATTTTCAGGTCACTAGGTCAAAGGTCAAGGTCACATTGACCCAAAATAGTAAAATGGTTTCCGGATGATAACTCAAGAACACATAGGCCTAGGATCATGAAACTTGATAGGTAGATTGATCATGACTCGCAGATGACCCCTATTGATTTTCAGGTCACTAGGTCAAAGGTCAAGGTCACAGTGACTGGAAATAGTAAAATGGTTTCCAGATGATAACTCAAGAATGCTTACGCCTAGGATCATGAAACTTCATAGGTAAATGATAATGACTGGAAGATAACCCCTATTAATTTTCAGGTCACTAGGTCAAAGGTCAAGGTCACAGTGACTCAAGACCGTAAAATGGTTTCCTGATGATAACTCAAGAATAATTAGGCCTAGGATCATGAAACTTCATAGGTACATTGATCATCACTGGTAGATGACCCCTATTGATTTTCAGGTCACTAGGTCAAAGGTCAAGGTCACAGTGACAAAAACCGTATTCATTTTTCATGAAACTTGAAACATGGATAGATGGCAATATGGAGATTATGCACGTCATTTCATTTTGTTCCGACGCTACGTTAGCGTTACCGATCGCCGAAATCGCCATTGGCGATTACAATTCCTAGCTGGCGAATAAAAATAAGATTTTCATGAAATTGTCGATTGAAAAAAAGACCCTATTCTTTACAAAAGCACACTCTAAATGCCTATTTTCAGGCCGTATAAGTCGCCAGAAACATCGCTGATATTAAAATACTAAAAATTTACATAAAATACTAAAATTTCCAGGGGAGGGGTGGGGGCATGCCCCCGGACCCCCCTAGATTTGGCGACTCTGTTCTTTTCCTTAGCGCCAACCTAGCTACGTCAAGAATTCTGGTTGTTATGGCAACAAATATAAAAATAAATAAATACTGACAATGGTGGAGTTTCACCGGTAGGGGACATTATTGCTTGGCAATCTCTTGTTTTGTGAATGGGTGAGTAAGCCCTGGCTAATACAAATCTAAATGCCATCAAGTGAAAATTTTAGCCCAGGATCTAACAAATTAGTTGGTTAGTTATTCTTTAGGGATGGAAGTAGAGCTGCAACGATTCGATCCGATGCATCGAAAATCGGCTTGAAATGCGTCGATTCAATTACGATACCAAACCTACCAAATTCGATTCGATTCTTTAACATATAGACATATATATACATAGATACGTAAAGCTTGCTGTATTCTGACTATTTGATACGGAAAGATGTAGGTTTTATCTTTACCTGTAATTACGACGCGTGCGATTGGCTGCTTATTACGTTAGTCATCCAATCAATAAGCGCGTTATGGTCTACTTTCGGAAAAAGCGTCAAAATGGCTGAACAAGTTGTGGCCTACAAATTGAAATTATCAGATGCGTCTAAGAAGCTAAAATAAAAAAATGTGGCAGTATTTTGGGTTTCAGGATGGTAGCCCTCCCGATAAAGCAAAGTGTAAATTTTGCTTCACGGATGCAAACATAACGTTGATTTAGCAAGACTAAGAGGTAGCACAAGTGCAACTACTCAAGTCGCCAGCCAGAAAAGTAGTTCTATTTCTGTTGGGAATTTGTTAAGTTTATTAGAGAATGTGCTTTGTCCTACAGGTAACAGGTGATACTGTCACGGCACATTGGTAGACATGCTTGTAGCGGTTTTGAATATAAGTGCAATGTATAATAGTGATAGTAATATCACTCCACTGATTCCAGATGTTCTTATGATTATTTATTTAATTTTAAATTATTGTGTATTCAACACAATCTTCTAGTCAGAAGTTTTTTATATTAAAATTGAGTCCTAATTTGCTATTCTTGATTATGTGTTTTATTTAAATATTGACATAGTTTGAAAGACAATTGGCAGTTTCTTGCAAAATATTTCTTACAAATGTTAATTTAACACTCAACAGTTTTTATACGCCCGTCTATGACGGGACGTATTATGGTATACCCCGCGTCCGTCCGTCCGTCCGTCTGTTAATGTCGTACGCTACGTCAAATATCCTTTGACAGATTTTCTTCAAATTTTAACACAATCTTAATATTGATAAACCCTGATCCCCTTTCGTTTTTGACGGAATTCTGCATTGTCGTTCCAGAGTTATGGGACTTTGTTCGTCAAAATTTCGTGATTTCATTGAATGTCCTACTGTAGCTCAAATATCCTTCGATGGATTTTTTTCAAATTTCAACACAATCTTAATATTGATAAACCCTGATCCCCTTTCGTTTTTGACGGAATTCTGAATTGTCGTTCCAGAGTTATGGGACTTTGTTCGTCAAAATTTCGTGATTTCCATGCTCATGTACTTATAAAATAAACCATGTATTAAAATACAAATAAACTGAAGTAAAAAAATGATTCAAAGGGTTATTTATTACCTTACTACTTCATTGGCAAACGACGGGCGTATCATGCGCTCATGGCGCAGCTTTTATTAAAACACTGTTGAACCAACCAAACTATATCAAACAAACACACAATTTGACAAATGCCCAAGATATCTAGGTATGCGACACTTTTGAAAAGAAATGTTTATTTTGAGGCAGAAGAATCAAATTGAAAAAATCGGTATCGGAGTGTCTGAAATCAAAATCGAATCGAATCAAGATGCTGGTGAATCGTTGCAGCTCTAGATGGAAGACCCCTAAAGATTTTGAGATCAAAGGTCAAGGTCATGTGCACATGATGGTGCCTTATTACAAAGTTGTGTTGAGGGGTTGGGAGGGGGAGGCTAACAATATCACGTTATACAAACATTTCTTGGTGAAGTGATTCGTTTAAATTTTAACTCAATCACTCTCTTACACCTTAAGCATACTTTACACCCAAAATACATAGCATTGTATGATTGATAGGATTGTAAACTGTTTAAAAGGACATTGACATATGAAATAGGTAGGGAAAACCAATACAGTGGCTGTTTGACTTAGGAAATGCTCTCTAGGAAAGATAGCACACACTTCAGAGTGCATTCAACTTTATCAAGTTTTTGTCTGTTCGGTCTTACAGTATATATACCAGTACATCAATGTCATAAAATCATTTCTTATGGAAGCTAGCAGAAGTGCGCACAGTTAGACAATTTAAAAATGATGGAATAGATTTTTAATAAAACTGTTACAAAGCAAAGACTGTTGACAAAAATTAAGTTGTTGCACAGTTCATATTTCAGCAATAACAACAATAATCTCTTCGATTGTAAAACAAAAACATTTTTCAGTACTAGACCTATTTTGTGTTCAAATTAAATGGATTTCCAAGTGAGTGCGTTAAAACTGATCGAGCTTCATGACATTGACGTGAAGGCCATGAAGTTGTGTTCCAAGACATATAATGACTTCTGGGACAGATATTGGAGTCTAGACATTGACACACTTTTTCAAGGTACATGTACTATGTTTGGTTAATAGAGCATCTCTGACGGAAATTTGAACGCGTCTCAAGTTCTCAGTGTGGAAGGACATTGTTAGTTTTCTATCCTGGTTATAATTATTTATCAGTGTTTCATAGTAACATTGTACATGTATGCAGGGCTCCCGCTGCTGTTCGCCAGATTCGCCAATGGCGAAAATTTAGCAAATTCGGCGAATAAAATAATCGTTTGGCGAAAACTTCCGGCGAACGATTTTTGTCAGGATTATATTTACTAAGGTTGATCTTATATGGATGGGAGATGAACAAAATATTGATCTAAAAAAAAACAACACAATTTTTTGGGGGGAATTTTGAGCTCCCATTTGGGGAAAAATATATACTTTTTTCTATTGGGAATGGGTCCAGTTACCAGACCCCATTTTGAATGAAAAAAAAACACCATAAGGATACATTTTGATGTTATAGAGGTAAATGTAATTTTCACAAAACATACTTTTATCAATTTCATCAAAATTCAGCCACATTCCGTCTGCAAAAATAGCTTTAACCCATTTATGCCTAGCGTCTAGAAAAAAGGCCTTGGCAAACGGCGTATACCCAGATGAGACACCGCATGATGCAGCGTCTCATCAGGGTCTGCGCTGTTTGCTTAAAGGAATTTCTGTAAGAAATATTCTGAATATAGAAATAAATATACTAGACATCCCTAATTTTGGAAATAAATTGATCCAATTTAGAAGGATGGGAGAGTCGACTAGGCATAAATGGGTTAAGTATTCGGCAGACACAGACCGCTAGGTTTTTTGTGATGTAAGCATGTCCTGCGGTCTGATTGTGGCTTGGTTCGGGGAATAAAATAAATCTTGAGTCTTGTAATTATACTAGTTGCTGTGCCATTCTGCAATTAGCTGAAGTGCTCTTGTTGGGAGGTGAAGTGGCTTCTGTACTTGGTGTCTTTCTGGTCTGCCATTGGGATATATTTGATATTAATGGTTTATGTTTTAATAGCCGGTTGATACAAACCAGCTGGGGAAAGCAACAGAGTGTCTGTGAAATCATGTAGCCAGTGCTGGTTATGCATCAGTGGTGAGAAAAAATGTTTCCTGTAATGTATTCAACGTGTAGTGTGTTCTGTATGCCTTTGAATTTATTCAGCAAAATTGAATCAGGGGGAAGTTGGCGTATTTTGTCAGAAATGTGGAGTGTGTTTATTTATTGCCTTTGGATATTTTGCATTACTATTGATCACTGGTAACATTCATGGCCAATAACAGTGATTTATACCAAACATTTTGGCTAATCATTCATGAATCAGTGATGCATGTTTTTAGTTGTTCATTGTAAAACAAGAATACACTGCCTAATAATCTGAACTTAAAGCTATGCCAAGAAGACATGCTGTTATGCCAAGGTCATAAATAGAATTTGTGAAGTGCAATCTTTCTCTTCAGTACTAGTCAGCGATTTTCCTTGTCCAATTGGGAAAAGTACCCGTACCGGTCCGATTGGGAAAAATTGAGTCGTGAAAACCTCAAAATTGGGAAAAATCGAGTAGTGAAATCCTGAAATTGGGAAAATCGCGTCGTGAAGTTTGGGTCTTATTGAATACATCATACAGTTCATACTTAATTGAACATATCCATTTAAATAATCATTTGCAGGCATGCCTTAATGACCATTAAGTTATAAAGTTTATATAAATAACAAAATATTATAAAGAACACACCAAATCAATTACTTGTTGTTTTAATCTCTTTTAAAGCAATGTCTCTCTCTTTCATTTTTGTGAAAATTTCAACAATCTTTGATGTTTGATCATCACTCAGTTGCTTGCATCCCTCCCTGCACAGCATCATTATTGCTGTCAATGTGTCCTGTGATAGAAGGTTCCGATTGGTTTTTTGGCATAATATTTGCTATTATGACTCATTTCAAACTACGATAAGGTTACAAACCGACGTAAAACAGTACGCTGGCTGCCTGGCAAAAGAACCGGAAACAGTAACAACTCTATTGATTGAATGCGCTGAATAATAAAACCCGAAATTAATCGAGCGCGTGGTTACACACAACTATACGATTTTCTTTGTTCGCTCGCCGAAAGTTGGTTTTTTTACGAAACTTTCTATCGTTTTGAGAAAAAATTCGGACGCTGATTGGAATTTTTCCAGATGCCGATTGGGAATTTGGGAATTTTCGCTCGATTGGGAAAGTACCGTTTTGGGAATTTGGGAATTTTCGTTTGATTGGGAAAGTACCGTTTACCGGTACTTTATAAAGAAGGAGGAAAATCGCTGCTAGTCTATTCGTCATAACATGGAAACAAAGCAAGCTTGTATATATAAGTTTGAGTACTGTATGCTGTTCCTCTAGGAGAATCATTGGCTCAAAACTGATTAAACATTTAAATCTAGTGATTCGTAAACATCGCATAACCTGGTGATGACAGGTAACATCTAAGTTTTGTTTTTTAAAGGTTTTAAGTTACCCCCCTTTGTGTACTTTCAGAATCATCATCAGATAGAAGTACGCCTGATTCCAATATGGCTTCACCGACTCCATCCCAGAGTGACACGGTGACCACCGCCTCCAACTCCTCCGATTCCGAGATGGAGTCGGCCGGCAACCCGAACCTACGCTGCACAGTCTGCAACGAAACCTTCTCAATACCCAAAGTATTAAGCTGCTTCCACACGTTCTGCCAATCGTGCCTGGAGAAAAGCCAAGAGATCCCGGACAAGATTACGTGCCCGGACTGCCACCAGGACACGTTCCTCAACGCCAATGGCCTAAGCGGCTTACTGCCTGACTATGCAGTGAGTAATCTTCTGGAGAAGACTGCCCTTGTCACCAGTGCCTTACACTGTACCGGATGTAAAAGCAAAGACACAAATGCAGTTGCTCGGTGCTTTGATTGCGCAAACTTCTTGTGTGCAAACTGCGTAATGGCACACCAGTTTATGCATTGTTTCGAGGGCCACCGCGTGAGCAGCCTGACGGACCTGAGGAACAACAAGGAGAACGGCAAGATGGGTAAGCCGCTGTACTGCCCTCGCCACAAGCAGGAGGAGCTTAAGTTCTACTGCAAGACCTGTTCCATCCCAATCTGTAAGGAGTGTACAATGTTTGAGCATGGCAGAGGTCATGACTGTCAGTTCCTGTCTGATGCAGGAGACAAACAGATCGCCCAGATGCACTTGATTGAGCAGGACGCCAAGATGAAAGTGTGCGAACTGAAAACCTGCGCTAAGAGCATCGACCACATTGCCAGCCGACTTCAGGTCCAGTACCACAAGGCCCAGAATGACATTAACGATACATACAATTTCTATCGGGCCATGCTGGACGAGAGAAAGTCTGAATCGTTGAAAGAACTTGACCAGGCCTTCAACAGTAAGCAGCTTCTAATCAACAATCTGGGATTGAAGATTCAGGAACACATTGACAAGCTGTATTGTGGGACTGAATTTGTGGACAAAATAACGAAATTCGCCACGACCCCAGAGGCATTAATGTTTAAGAACATCGTAGAACAGCGGTTCCAAAATTTGTTCAACTTCTCTCCCGACACCGATAACGAAAGCTACCACGACATTGAGTTCATATCCAACTTCCAGGCGATTCAGACGGGAGTTAGGAACACGTTTGGCTATGTTCGAGAAGGGCCCAGCGACGTCTCACATATCATTGCTAAACCTCAACAGCCGATTGCTCGACCTAATGGAGTGGTTAACACAACCATAAACTCCATTAGCCCTCCACCAATCACGCTCAGTAATTCGCACATGAATGGCATGAATGGCTCGCTCAATGGTCATCTTTTTGACCCAGTTCCAACCATTGAACCCAAAGACTATGTGACGACCACCAGTTTTGGCACCAACCCCGCCTTTGAGAACAATCTCTTATTTCCAACTACTGACACCTTCACGACAAACGGTGATACCAACCTGTATGAGAAATGGTCAAGTGGCGGCCTTGATATTTTCCAGAATGGAATTGATGTGTTCTCGACCAGCACCTATCCTCTGATGGATATCACAAGCAAACTGATTTCGACCAACCTGTATCCACCGAAGTCTCAGATAAAGCGCCAGAAGATGATCTACCACTGCAAGTTTGGAGAGTTTGGAGTCATGGAGGGTCAGTTTACAGAACCAAGCGGTGTGGCCGTCAATGCTCAGAATGACATAGTCGTAGCCGACACCAACAACCACAGGATTCAGATCTTCGACAAGGAGGGAAGATTCAAATTCCAGTTTGGTGAATGTGGCAAGCGAGATGGGCAGTTATTGTATCCGAACCGTGTGGCTGCAGTGAAGACCTCGGGGGATATCATTGTTACAGAGAGAAGTCCTACTCACCAAATTCAGGTTTACAATCAGTATGGACAGTTTGTCCGAAAATTCGGGGCCAATATCTTGCAGCATCCACGAGGCGTTGCTATCGACAACAAAGGCAGGATCATCATAGTCGAGTGCAAAGTGATGAGGGTCATCATTTTCGATCAGTATGGCAACACGTTGCATAAGTTCGGCTGCTCAAAGCACCTGGAGTTTCCCAACGGAGTCGTTGTGAACGACAAAGAAGAGATCTTTATAAGTGATAATCGCGCCCACTGCGTGAAGGTGTTTAACTACACAGGACAGTACCTTCGCCAGATTGGTGGTGAAGGCATCACAAATTACCCGATTGGCGTCGGCATCAACAGCCAAGGCGAGATCCTCGTGGCGGACAACCACAACAACTTCAATCTCACAATATTCACGCAGGACGGGCAGCTGATCAATGCCCTCGAGAGCAAGGTGAAGCACGCCCAATGTTTCGATGTGGCTCTCATGGACGACGGGTCTGTGGTGCTTGCCAGTAAAGACTACCGCCTTTACATTTACAGATATGCACAAATTCCGAGCCTTGGGATGTAGATGTTTTGGGAGAGGTTGTGAGCCCCCTTTAGTACTTTAACGCGTCACTCAGTTTTATCATCTAAATTGACTTGTTAGGAAAGGCCTGGTTGAAGTGATGCATCATGTTTTGTGAGTGGCAGGCTAGGACATCACCAGAGTTCAGCGTGTAACTGTTGTATGTGAAAGTTTTTTGACAGATATAATAGTTTAACACTAGACACTCAAAATTTGGTGGATGGAAATGATTAATTGTATAGGCTGCTGTGCCAGTGTTTTATTGTAAATATTTACCAATTATTTTGTGTTCTGGATTTGAAATAGAAAAAGTTGTTTTTGAAATGCTAACAGTCAACATGTTGTTTGAAAAACAAATGGACTAGTCAAACACAGTTTGCATGAGTGACAACTCCTTACTCGTCCAATATGGCAACCAACAACAAGGGTATTGATGGTTAAAATTTAAACAAGTACTTCCATTGGCATGAGTTGTGTTGGACATGGGACATGCTTATTTTCACTTGGTCAGTATTTGTGGTTTAAAAATAATCAGGCATTGTTTGGTGTGTAGCATCACTGTGAAAACGATTTATAAACCATAACCTGTATCTCATGTACTTAATGATTGAACATATTTTTGTATTTATGAACAAATCTGATTATTAATAAGTATTTTGTTTGTAATTATTATTAATGTGATAGAGCCTTGTATATTGTTGTTGTGCTAATGCACAGCTTATAAATTAATTTAATTCTATTTAATTGCCTACGAATCTTTCCCAGTTTTGTTTTGTTATGTAATGTTATACAAATTATAATTATAATTTATGTAGCATGTTTTCATTACTTGGTTATGGCATTGTCATCATCTAGTTGATACAATCAGTTTACATAAGCAAATCACCTTTTTGCAGTTATTTGTTTTTATTTTTGTTGTTTTTTGTTGTGTTTTTTCTTGATCATTATAATTTATTTAATAACGGTGTAGTGTGTTTAGTTATATCACAGCTGGACCATAATACTTGATATGTGCTACCTCAGACTTGCAATATCTGAGAATAATCCAAAAGTTTACTTTAGTCATTTTGCAGGTGTATTCAAATTTTTGGCCTTGTTAAGTCTATCAAATTAATTATTTTATTAAAAGTTTGCATTGTTATGTTATGAAAACAATTACAGGTAACAAAAATGCATTTCAATTGCCAAGAAAAAGATCAAATCTTTTTTTTCCCATGAATTAAAAAGTTTATAAACAAAAATCTCTTCCATCATGAAAATCTGTTGCCAATATAATAAACCAAGTAAAACTTAATTGTCTGCTGCGGCTATCCTGTTTTGTATTCAGTTGTTAGTGGGGCAATGTCCAATAGTCAGACTAGAGATTAATATTTAATGTATTTGCCAGATGAATCAGGTCTTTGTTGAATGTCTTTGTCCAATACTCCCTGATGACTCATTCCCGACACCATTTGTCTGTAGCCATAACATTGTTGTTATTATGCACAGGGTAGTGTCTGCTACTGCGCAGTTACTTCCCCTCCTTGCAGTCTTGTCTATAAATAGGTGTCACTTCTTTGTCCTAAAAATAGACAAGTCGCTTGGTACAGAGGTCACACAAGTTCATTGATTGTCTTAGGTTTCTTTGTTTAATATTGCTACCACATTTTGTTATTGTTTTTGAAAAGGCAAAGCATCAAGAATTGAAGCCATAATTGTGCCATGTATTATTTTTTACTACACTGACACATTACTCTAGCAGTAAATGAGTATTTCATCAGCCGTCATTGATCAATAAATCTTATCTACATTCCTCTACAATTTTGGAGCAAGTGTAAACAAGCAAGTATTGGATAAACATTGACAAGTTTTTACTTGCAACAGATCCTATGAAAATATTTACATTGGTATAAGAAGAGGCCTCCATTGTGTTCTTTAAACAAAGGTCTTTTATAGTCTTGTAGTAAACAGGCCCTTGAACCTAGTGTATAAACCTGTGATTAATTCAAAATGAAGATCTTCATTAAAGATTTGTAACTGAATAATGTATTAATAGATATAATCCACCGATGTTTGCAGAATAGTTGCACCTATCAAATAAGTTGTAGGTGAGTGATAATCCACATGTGAATCATCAGCATTTCTCATCTCAAATCACTAAATTGTTTTTGTTATGATAGGTTCACAAGCCCAAATGTTATACAATTCTTAGGTTTTGACATACTTTTGCATTTGTTTGGGAATTTTATGTTCAATCAATTTTTATATTGATATACCGACTTTTTGCATAATAATGTTATATAGGAATGTACTTTATTAATTTAAGCTTTTTTGCTTTTTTGCATCCAATTTTCCAAAAAAATAAAAATCAACAAACAAGTGATGGTTTTAAGCAGGTTCATACACTGTTTGTTGAAACTCGAAGTGACTAGAATCGTGTAGCAAGTCATAAGAAACTGTGCCTTGATGCATTGGTGCTGCCATTTTAATCATTAAAATTCACACCTTGGACTGCTTGTCAACATCGATTCAATTGATCAAACTAGCATCAACTACACGAAAAGTACAATATGTGTGGATAAATTACTATACCCTTTTAGAGTTGCATTTACCTGATGTTTAATATGAAAAAAAAGTTCAGATTAATTTTAGCTGTTATTTCCCATTGATATTATGAAATGTTTATCTGTAGGTGTTCATGGTTGTACTTGTAATGAGCATTCTAAACATGTCAGGGTTTTTCTCATAAAATGCGTTGTTATTATTTGACCTACACAACTTGTAACTGCCAATAGGTGTGTTCCCTATAGTTTACTTATATAAATGTGTTCAAGTGACCTCTGTTGCCGTAGTAACAAAGTTTGTGTCTCAAGAATAATGATCATGACCATAGATTTGTGCACTGTTACTGTAGAAGTTTCCAGTGTTTATGCTTAATTATCCAAAAACTAAAGACGGTGCAATTTTTGTTGTTTTTTGTTAGCCGAAACTTTTATATTCATGTTATATTGGGCTATGCTCATGTTAATTATTAAAGCCTTGCCTTTTTGCCATTATCACAGTACTTTTTTCTTGATTCAGTTATCATTTAACCCTTTGCATGCTGGGAAATTTGTTGTCTGCTAAAATGTCGTCTGCTGAATTTATAAAATAAGCATTTTCTTTGATTTTTTTCAAAAAATACTATCAGAATAGCAAACAGTTTGGATACTGATGAGACGCCACGTTCTGTGGCGTATCATCTGGATCCAAACTGTTTGCAAAGGCCTTAAAAATTTGGTTCCCGCATTGTAAGGGTTAACAAAGGGTCTATTTTAATTTTCAATAGTAAGATAGTCTGATGTGAACAATCTGCTTCATATGTTTGTTTTCTGCCTTTGAAACTGAATTTTTGAGATGCATTTATTTTGTAAACGTTTTCATCTAAGAAAAATGTTCAAAGCATGCTGAACAGTTTCCACCTTTTGGGATATTTTATTTTTCACTTGCTCAGTTCTGTTGTTGTTCATTGGCATGATCATTTTCACTGTCGTTGCTGTTGTGTTGTTGTTGTTGATTTTTTTTTTCAACTGATACATATTAATATTATTGACCATAATATATGAATATTTTTGTATGCACCATTTCATGGAATCTTGTAGTTTTGAAGCATATTTAAATGTGTGTACTTGTGTATGGTTCTTAAGCTGTAAGATATAAATTGTAGCCTATATTGTTGTAGTATAAATGCATTTTTATTCAAATTATAAAAAAAAAACTAAAAAAAATGAAGTAAATTGTTTTAATCAAATTTTTATCCATTTTGTGCTCTGAAAAAGGGAGCTAACAAGTGTGAAAATATGGTCAATGTGTATATACTGCGTTGTGTCCCTTTGAAACAAAATTGAAATGCATTCACAATAATGGCTCTTTTATTAACTTTGTTTCATTTATTCTGGTTTAAAATTGATTGTTTTGTATTGGATAAATTTAACATAACACCCAAAACTTTATGTTAGATTTTTTTATTAAATAAGTTGTAGGAATTCAATGAAATTGTATTGATGGAGTTTGTCAGCATCATATGTTTCTTAGCTATTTTATAATGTGCCATGATACTAAGTATGCTGTGAAAATGCTTTATGTGTACTTGTTAAAACGCTGGGTATTTAATGTTTATTTGCTTATAAACCATTTTAACAGATTTTTTGCTAAATAATAAATTGAAACCAAAAGAATTGATAGCATAGTAATTTGTATTCTACTGCTGAGCTTGTTATATAATGTTTATGGTAGATGATATAAATTCTGCACTGTTCCATTGAAGTATTTCATAAATATTGTATTCACATTTTATACTTTGCTGAGCATCTTCCCATTTTGTTGTCTGTTGTGTTTTGAATTTAGAACTGAAATACTCAATCAAAAATTCATTCATTCATGTTAGCCATTAAACTCCATTCAGGACAGGTGCTGGCGGCTAAATTACGCCAATTGTTCAAGTTTGCTCTGCAAGATAACACGTGAATATTTTTTAGTGTTGTATACAACTGAATTTTTATATGAAAATCATTGAAAAATACCATTAAATAATTTTTCTATAATTTTTGAGTTTTTAGCATTTGTGTTTATGTTTGCAATCACTGAAATGAAAATGCCTTCTTTTTTAATGTTGTAGGTATTAGGTATATGCAAATTTTCCATGGATCTGCACAATGTGTTGTCATTGACAATAAATAATTGTCTTAATTAGTATTTAGAGTAGTCCTGTGAGAATCACATAAATAGATTTTGTACAATTTATTATAATTATCTTTATAAGAAAAAAATAATTAAAACTCAACTGAAAGCATATTTGAAGTGTATGTTAAAAGCTGTTAGGTAGTTTAAGTATTAGCTTTTAACTGTGTATAAACGTCTAAGCTATGTGGACCAATTTCAATGTTGTTCTTTCTATTTTTGCTCAAAAATTAATTTTTGAGAGTTTAAGAATGCAGTGAAAGTTTTTCTGTTGAACTTTTTGTTAACTTAAAGAAGACTGTTGTTTTTCTTATGTCAGTTGTAAGCAATGACAGCTTGTTAGTCCCAACATGATTCCTAAGACACTTGAAAGTCATAAAAAATGTCTCTTAATTGTTGATTTGGTGCATAATGTTATTGCTTTTTTCTAGCTAACCTGAGCACAAAGTGCTAATGGTGAGCTATTGTGATCACTCTCTGTCCAGCATATACCTTGTGTGTTGGCAAATATTAGGCAAACCATGCACCAACTATAAAGGCCACATTTGTGACTCAATCTTTATGAAACTTTTGTCAGAACGTAATCTTAAAAATAACTAAGAGGTAAGAGGAAAACCTTGTTACCTCTAGAGGCCACTTCTATGAATCAATCTTGATGAAAAATGGTTAGAATATACATCTTGACAAAATCAAGCAATTAACCCATTTATGCCTAGGGTCTAGAAAAACTGCTTTGGCAAACAGCGTAGACCCAGATGAGATGCAGCATGATGCGGTTTCTCATCTGGGTCTGCGCTGTTTGCTTAAAGGAATTTCTGTAAGAAATATTCTAAATATAGAAATAAATATACTAGACATCCATTATTTTGGAAATAAATTGATCCAATTTATAAGGATGGGAGAGTCCACTAGGCATAAATCGGTTAAACTTGGTAAACTGAGTTTAAAAAAAAGGTTACCATGTAAAGTCTTGAACAATTTGTATACATGTACCTTGAACTCAGGCGAGCACTTCAGGGCCATCTTGGCTCTCCTTTTATGCTTAAATGTTATCGGAAAGTTGAGATCTGATCAATGTACACTGCTTGATAAATGTTGCCATTAATTGCAAAGGAACTTACTGTAGCTAAACTTTATATCAATTGAAAAATAAATTTCAATTGAGTGAAACAGATTGGTTACTTGTCCAGTGTATTTAGACTTAACTGTTAAGTGGTGTTATTTTCTATGCTTACTGTTGCATGATTTAATTTACTGAGTTGTTAGTAAGCAAGGTACATTGACCAGGTTTACGTTTGTTAGTTGCCCCGGATTAAAATCCGTGGGAAGGGCCGAGTTGACATTGAAACAGTTAGTCTTTGATTGTTTTTATGGTTATGTTTGAATAATAATCATGTACTGGTTGTTGTATGTTGTATTAAATGTTTTCTGTGCTGTTGTATCTTTGATTTGCTGTGATGCTTTGGTCACCATAGTGTATTTGCCTAATTGCTCTGTGCATTGGACAAGAGTATAATGGGTCAGAGACTTCAGTGCATAATGTTGGACTTTTTCATGAACCTTACATTTTGTACTTTTTTGTCTGTTGGTTAATTTTAAATCTTAAGATTCTTCAAAAGGGTATTTAAAACTACCATGCATTCAGTTCGATTTTGTGCAGATCATTATTCGTTGCTGCAGAAAAGCTTTGAATGTTGTGAATCTATAAGTGAAGTAGGGGCCTCTGCTATAAAAAGAAGTTTATTGCCAAAAAACAGGAGGGCTTTTTTTACAAGTAGGTGGTTTTATGTTTGTGTAAAGATCAGAATATAAGTGTAGAAAGTTCATATTCATGTGTTTGGTGTACAGCATTTGAGAAGAAAATTGTTGATAATTTGATATTTGAGAGGTTTAATATTCTCATTCCAGGCTGTTAACGAATTGTGTTCGTGGATATTTTTTTCAAAACCAGGTGTGTTTAGCATTTTTTATTTTCGAAAGTTGAAGTTGATATGCACATGATATATATGACTGTTTTAAGTGTTTTCAATATTAAATGTTTTTTGTTGTTTATTAGATTTTTTATAACGTTAAGTGTTGTGTCCTTTGCAGGTGTAAGCTGTTAAATAAATGTAAGTTTGGGTTAAGAAGAGACCTGTACTCCTTTTATATACGCAACATGCTCTAAACTCTCTTTCAGAACTCAAGTTAGTACACAACCTACCAACATAATCATCGATAGCTTGTGTAGAAGAAATATTAATTGTGTCTTGTTCTGATAAAACTGGGCAAAGTGCATATGCGTACAGTGTTGTCCCAGATTAGCCTGTGCAGTCTGCACAGGCTAATCAGAGACGACCATTTCCGCTTAAATTAGATTTTCAATAAAAAGGGACTTCCTTTAAACGAAAAATGCAATTAAAGCGTTAAGTGTCGTCCCTGATTAGCCTGTGCGGACTGCACAGGCTAATCTGGGACGACACTTTACGCACATGCATTATGCCCAGTTTTCTAAGAACACGACTCAATTTGTTGGTGGGCTCAGGATTTCCTTGTATACAAAAAATTAATTAACAACCACATTAAATCAATATGCATTGCATATGGATTGCTTTACCCTATGAGCACCAGAGGCATATTAACTAGTGAAGTGTCCAGTATAAGTATAGGGTGTTGATAATTACTATGCTGAGATTTGTGCATGCGTTTTTATATTCAATGTTAAACATAAGTTAGTCTTTGTTGGTTTTTGCTTTATTTCTTTGCTCCATGGAGCTTGTTTTGTAGAAATGTAGATAAGTTAGTTGTTTAGTTTCATTTTTAGATTATTTATTTTGTTTGGTTTGTTACATAGATGCCATTTGCAATGTCAGCAACTGTTGTATAGTCAACTGTTAGTCTTGATTATCTTTTTTACATGTTGCATTGAAATATTTGATTATTCCTTTGGGGAAAAAATCTGTATAAAATACAAAAAAAAGTGTTTGATGTATTCTGTTTGAGTATTCCAAGAAGAAACTAGGAGTTTTTCATGTTACAAGAATAGTTTCTGTTAATAACTTGTTCATATTCTAGTGCTACAAAGCTGTTACTGTTATCTTTATTGAAATGCCATATCTGTTAAAAATTGTTTACAAAAATTCCATATCCACTGGATTAAAAAAATTGTTGACCAATTATTTTTGTTAAATGTTACTATTCTTCCAAAAATTATGTCTGTTAACAAAAAAAGGTACAGCTGGCTATGAAATGTTGTCTTATTGTGGAAATAAAGGAGAATTAAATGTCTGTCTTTGGAGGAATTCGGCTGCAATGGAAACATTCCACTTGTTAAGAACAATTTAGCTCACTTGAATAATGTCTGAGTACTGCTTAAATGGAAATGGTTATCAAAATGCAAAGATTCCATTAATCGATTGACAAAAATTCAGTTTTGTGAAAAATGCTAGTCCCTTATACTTTTAACCTTTTATAACAGTAAAATAATACCAAGTTTTAAAACATTGGAACATCGCAGACATGTTTTTGTTAAGTAGATGTTTTATGGTGTTTTCTCTTCTGTATTATTAATTTTTATTCAATCAACTGCTGTTTTGAAATCCATTGTTTAGTTTACTCTGTAGAGGTACATTAACCCTCAAATTGTGTATTTTCCACAAGTACGGTCAGTGACACAACTAAATATCGTATAATGTATATGGTAATCATATAATAATAAATACATAATATATACATTAATGATCTAAATTTAGAATTGTAATATAAAAAGGTACATTTGTATATTAAATAATCTAATTTAACAACAATAACATGGAATACACCATGAATATTAATTTATATTACATAATATATAGTTATTAGTTTTGTGTGTTTTTGTGTTGTTACATATTTATTAGATTTTTAGATTAAAAACGGATCAAACATTAAAAATGATGCAATAAATGTGTTGGATTGTTGACAAAATGCACAATTAGCCAATGAGTGAGTAAATGTGTTAATGAGACAGTTTGAAAGAAGAAAGATTTTATATTGTTTTTATAAAATAAGATCTCATCAAGCAAAATACTTCATGCTAAAATAAGTACCGGTAGCATTCTGTTTGAATTCTTAGTTCACCTTTTGAAGTGCACTTATATCTCTGTATGTTAGCACCCCTTTTGACATACTAGTAGTTTGTGTTGCATTTCTTTGTTTACCTATCTTAATTTGTGTATGTTCTTTTGTGACTTTAAACTAGTATAAAGTGTAGTGGTTATTTTCTATCAACAATTTGTTTGATGTTGAACATTTTGCTGTTAAATGGTTTGGCCAGAAATAGCCTGAAGTATTTTGCATATTTATACAATCATGGCATTTGTTACCATAAAATAGTTATTCATCCATTTTCATAGCATAACAACCCAACATGCGTCATGATTATTTGAGCGTTTTTATTGACACCCAGTCACATTTATTTTGTTATTATAATAATGAGTGTACATGAATGGTATTAATAAAGTATTTTGTTTGCTTCATGTTGGGTCTTTGTTGTTTTGTTGGTCCTTAAAATGTCTGTAGACTTTTCCAGACTAGTATAATGTCAAATCTAAGGTAGCAGAACAATGGCTGTTTCATCTTACAAATTTCAACATCGATCCAAAAAATCTTCATCAAATTACGAATTGACCTGAGTGCTTAGAGTGAAGTTACTGTAGATTTTTATGCCCCCCGTAGAGTGGCATATAGCAGTTGAATTGTCCGTCCGTCCATCCGAAAACTTGAGCATTGGCCATAACTTTTGCAATGTTGAAGATAGCAACTTGATATTTGGCATGCATGTGTATCTCATGGAGCTGCACATTTTGAGTAGTGAAAGGTCGAGGTCATCCGTCAAGGTCAAAAAAACAAATCCTAGGAAGATAAAGGAAGCTTTAAATGAAGATAATTTCTATTTATCATTTGGCAGGTACAGATCATTTTTACAAGGGAAGTAATTTTTATAAGGTATATAATAAAAATAAAAAATCAAAGCGGTGCAGTAGGGGGCATTGTGTTTCTGACAAACAAATCTCTTGTTCAAAAGAGAAGTTTGTATAAGGTAAACAATATCGTTGAACGGTTATCAGTAGAGCGTTTTACAACATAGGATTTTGGGCAGGAATACAACTCGGGTACAGTCTAATATCGACCGGGTATGTTAAGTATATTAACCGTACCCTGGGTAAATGTAAGTATACATAAAGAGTACCCGGGATTCATGTAAGAAGAACCTGAGCGTTTGAGCGTTATTAAACATGCACTTGTTATTTCACAGAAGTTTTAATGTGTACATTCATTGTGCCTCATTTGGTCATTTTCGGCTCAGATACTACTTTAGAGTACCTGGGTGTATACTGCACTGTACCCTATGGCGTACCATTTGGGTCAAAAGTCAACAAGACCAACTAGGTTAAATGAAAATGTACGTCGACGTACAATATGTACGTCGACGTACATTTTTTTGTACGTCGACGTACAAAATTGTACGTCGACGTACAATTTGTACGTCGACGTACAATATGTACGTCGACGTACAAAAAATGTACGTCGACGTACATATTGTACGTCGACGCACATATTGTACGTCGACGTACAATTTTTCTGAACAGCCAATCAAACCACTCGTCTCTTGAGCCGCTTTTCCTTCGGACTTATTCATAATAATCGTTTTAAAAAAAACTTTTTAATTGAGGACAAAATGGATAAAAATATCAAAAGTGAAATAATAAAAAATAAATAAATAAGTATCTATACTTGACGGTATTTATTCTAAAATCGTTTCAAGTAATAAATATTATTAAGTCCTAAGACCAAAATGTTACCCAAACTTAAGGATAAATCATACGAGGAAAGACTTAAATTGATTAAACTACCCACTTTGAAATTTCGCAGACTACGAGGGGATATGATTGAAACATACAAGATCTTGAACAATATCTATGACAAAAGAACAACAGTTGGAATTTTTACTTTGAACACAAATACAAATAGAGGTCATCCATTAAAACTTTTAAAACAAAGGTGTGCACGCGACATTCGCAAGAACTTTTTCTCCAATCGCATTGTAAACATATGGAATAATTTACCAAGTGCTGTCGTCACATCCAAGAACACGGATACTTTTAAAAGACGCCTAGATAAATATTGGATAAACCACCCAATGGTGTACGATCATAACTGTGACTATAATGAAATAACCGGAGGCAAAACACCGAGACTATTAAATAGCGATGACGAAGAAGAGGCCACTACAGAGGTCCAAAAGACCTGCGGTGGTAAACCACCTAAGGTAACCTAAGGTAAGACCGGTCTAGTCCATATCCGGTTTCCAAAAAAATATGGCGGACGTCGAAGGTTTTCGAGAAGAAGCAACTCGCATTATTCACTCTTTATGTAGAAATTTAATGACGCAAGATACAGATGCAAATTTGTGTGAAGCTAGTCTTATCACTTTGACAGCATTAAGTCGGAATGCACGACGTATGTGTACCCGTTATCCCATTTTTGAACGGTTGTGTGAGATTATCGACTCGTTGATGTCGACAATTGAAGAGCGAAAGAGGTTAGTATTTTCCCTGACCATTTAAATAATTTTCGATCCAATTACTTGCGGACTATTTGTTTCTATTGACCGGCTTTCGCGAAGCCTGCAATATCTTAAACCAATCCTCGACCAATTAGGTAATAAGATGAAATAATCCAACGTACATTGACTTTGAGTCGTAGGCGGTGCTCTTGTTATTACTATTATAACTAATCATAATATCAACAAAAGTGATTATCTTGATACAGTTAATATTTCTATGCACTTGTTTACAGGAGCATTCAGTTGTTGGTTGGTTAACAAAACAACAAATAATCAGACAAAGACTGGTTCGTTGCTTCGTGTTTATTGTCACACAATTGATTTCCGTCATCATTGCGGCATGCTGTTTTAGTAGGCGAAAGCGTTATTTGACACAATGTAGTGCGCTTAAGATCGATTTTGTACGGTTAAGTCCATGGAAAATGCATTAATAAACATGTTTTTGGTAATTCTTTAATAGTTTTTTCCCCGTAATTTACATTATACAGTGCGGGTTCGGTACTGACATTGCTCTTTCTGTACTTATACAGCGTTAGTTGTCATAATGTTGCGCGCTTGAGAACAAATTTGTACGAAATATTCCATGAAAAATGCATTTATACACAAGTTTTCAGTTATACTTCAATTGGAAATTTAACTGATTTACTGATTATTTCCATAACATACATTTTACAGTGCGCTTTCGGTAATGCTTTTGCGCTTTCGGTACCGATACCGAAAGCGCGCGCTTTTGGTAAATCTAGTAACCGCTATAATATAATATTATTTGTGTTGTAACTTTTGTTGATTTTATCTTTTCAGGACGCTGCAGCCTCTCGTTGGTTTCTTCGCCGCAAAACAGACTACAACCAGAGGCAGACCACTTTACGTCTTTAGTCGAGAGCAGCTGGAGTATCTAGTTGAAGCAGGCTTCAAACGAAGAGCTATTGCTAGTCTGCTTCAGGTGTCAGATTCTGTTATTAAGCGCAGCCTCAGGTATGTTATCCAGTCAATTGAAAAAACATTGTGTATGCAGGGTGTCCCAAAAAACCGAAACCACTGGAAAATGTTTTAATATACAGATAATATTATGCCCTTTTGACACATTATTATTGAATGTTAAATGGGTATTAGTTAGGTTCATTAATCACAAGGTGGCAATTTTTAGGAAGTGATTTCATTTTTTTATAAAATGAAGTCATTAAGTACTTCTTTTACGAATTAAAATCAACCTAAAATTCAAAATGAACAACTGCAAGACAGTTTCTCAGATAATGCAAGTGTTGTATAAGGCAACAATGTTATATTATTGAAGATACAGAAGTGCAGTTGAAACATGTTATTTAAATGAATACTTGTATAGCGATTTGGTAAAACTGATTGTTTAAAATAGAAAAACAATCTCAACTCAAGATCTGGACGAAGGGAAAATCGAGTACTTTAGTCAGATTGCACTGCATGGGGAGCCACAACACAAGATCTTGATTGCTGCAAAGGCACAAACATACAGCAAAACATATTTTCTCCCTTCTCAGTGAGGTATATATTTCATATTCACTCAAAATAAACAAATATTCTCTATTATATATTTTCAGGTCATATGGTATAAGCATCAGAGGAAGGTACTCAAGCATCTCCAACGAGGAACTTGACAATCTGGTCCGAGAGATAACAGATGGCAATCAGACACTTGGGCAACGAATGGTTCAGGGACATCTTCAGAGTCTAGGACATCGGGTTCAAAGACAACGTGTTGCTGACAGTCTGATCCGGGTTGACGAAGCAGCTGTAGCCATGCGATGGTGTCACTCGATTCGGCGAAGGGTGTACAATGTTGCTGGTCCAAACTCATTGTGGCACATAGATGGAAACCACAAATTGATAAGGTACAAAATTACTATGATTCGTATTTTTAACAAATTAAGATTAAATAGGTTGATTAAATAAATACCTTTGGTCAAAATGTTAACCTTGGTGATATCTTATTATCTAAGTCAAGTTAGAAGTAAGGTCACTAGGTTAAATAATAGAAAAACCTTGTTAACGCTTTAGAGGCAATATTTTTTCTTAAATCATCTTGAAAGGGGTGGGGACTTGAAAGGCTGTTTTTGGCCCTAATATCAAAAATCATGTGAGAAAGTATATAAACCTTTTATATTACCGTTAACCGTTACCTCAATGAACTTAGAATATTTATAAAAAAAATCTTTGCTGTTTCCATATTGAACAAGCATCTAAAAAAAAAGCTGACATAGTGGAATTTTGGATAATTTTCAGTCAAATTTTGGCAGAAATTGTGAAAAATAAATGACATCAAACTAAATTTTAAATGTTATCTAACACATATTTTGTGCAATTTTGGTGTTGTTTGTTGATTGGGGAGGCATTTAAATATTGCGTTATATGCCAAAAAGATGCATTAAATTGCTCTAATTGCTCAAAATTCCATTTTCCTAATTTCAGCTTTTTTTAGAATGTTGTGGAAACTGTGTATCAGTTTTCTTCAATTTCTGCCTAAATTGTATAAGATTAAAAACTTAAAATTTGGGTTACAGTTAGATAAGAAGGTATATTCAACAGATTTGAATTTTGTGACTAATTTGGGCCCAATTATTTTGGTTTGACTTGTTACCCCATTCCACTTGAGGCCATATATAAACACCAAATCAAACAAAATACTTTGCAATTTTAGTACATTTACATTGTAATATCTATTCAAGTATGTACAATTTTTTTTTTTTTTCAGATGGGGTTTTGTCATACACGGAGGCATTGATGGCTTCTCGCGGATGTGTGTTTTCCTCCAAGCTGCAACCAACAACAAGGCTACCACGATGACAAAAGCCTTCATGACAGGCACCCAGTGCTATGGTGTCCCATCAAGAGTCCGCAGCGATCACGGGCTGGAAAATACCGGCGTTGGGGCGTTTATGATAGCGCATCGTGGACCTCGTCGGGGTTCTTTCATCACGGGAAGGAGCGTCCACAATCAGCGGATTGAACGCATGTGGCGTGACCTGTTTGCCAGTGCAACAAACGTGTTTCACGGATTGTTTTCACATCTTGAGGAGTCTGGACAGTTGGATTTGACAAATCCAGTGCACATGTGGTGCCTTCATCACGTGTTTGTGCCTCGTGTCCAGCGAGCGTTAGACATATTCCGTGAGGGCTGGAACTGCCACAGGTTGAGCAGTGAAAGAGGTAGAACCCCCACACAGCTCTACATTGAGGGCATGATGCGCCAAGCTGGACAGGGTCATAGGGGCATCGACGACATGGTGTTCCGTGCTCCGGAGGAAGACATCCAAGACCATACTGAATATGGTATTGACGATGAGGTCGAGGTAGCCCCCCGAGAAGACATGATCACCAATGTGTCAAATGTAGACTGTCCTCTGAATGAGCAGGACTTCACAAGACTAACACAAACTTTGAACATTGAGAGTGACCACCAGGGTGTGGATTGTTTCTTGGCATGTGTTGAGTTTTGCAATTCTGTGTAGTGACCAAGCTATGATTACATGAAACTGCTTATATGGTGACCAGAATCAGATAGTGAATTATCGGATGATGATTGTTGTGGCAACTAGTCTAGTTGCCATAACAATCATCATCCGATAATTCACTATCTGATTCTGGGTCATATTCTAATATAGTTTAGATTAGAATCACCTGAAACTGTTGTATATTCTGGAAAATTTACTATTTAAAGTCAAATTGGTGTTAGTACATGTTTTAATGTTTTTTAATACATGTATATCTGTTATTATCAAAATCTTGATAATTGAGACTCTCATTATCTCTCAATATTCTCATTTGGTATTTTATTTGTGCTTTTCATAACATGTACACTTCTTTTTATCAGACTTTTATTAATTAAGTTATGTACATGTACTCATTTGTTAATGTCACTTAAAGTGCCAGACATATACTCATCTGATATCAGACTGTAATTTATTAAGTAATATACTCATTTGGTAATTTCATTTGAAGTGCTAGTCATAAACTCTTGGTAAAATGTTATTGTGTTAAGTGGAGGTTCATTATATTGAGATTGTTCTTTGTCAGTCTGACAGGTCAATTTTTGCAACTGTTTAAATGATCTCATGTGCTAAGAGTTAAACACTGTTATTGTACTGTTTTATTGTGTACTCTTAACACAGTATTACTTATAAATGTTCTAGTATTTGCTCATAAAATGCTTCAGTATAATTGTTTTAATTCTTGTGATGTTTATCAGACTTTATTTTTCTTAAGGTAACTTACTCCTTTGGTAATTCTATTTGAATTGCTAGTCACATTCTCTTGGTAAAATGCTATTGTGTTAAATAGAGGATCATATATTGAATATTATTGTTTGACAGTTGATAAAG
>NC_068368.1:32198554-32281015 GCF_020536995.1 Dreissena polymorpha | reverse complement strand
CAGTTGTTAATAGCTGATTTTGGGGAAGACGTTGGGCTTGTTGTATTGGAGAAAAAAAGTGAGTGGTAAAAGTTTTTTTCGGGGAAGACATTTTACTCATCTTTACCATATATCAGAAGACAGATAATGAACAACAATTTGATTAATGAATTAAATGTGTGAAAATAATCACGATGTTGTACATAAACTGTTACAAATTACAGTACTACACAAACATATTTACAAAATTAGACTTCATATAGCTTCGCGGCACTATGAATATGATAAGAAAACTCACTATCAATAAGAAACATAATCAAATAAGACTTGACCTTGTTTCAAACAAATGTGTGCATGATTCAACCTAACCATCATCAATATAGGTATTCCTATCACTTAAATAGTCAATCAAACGAATGTTACCGTTCTGTATCATGCTATCTAATATTTTGGTTGAACCCATCGTCTGCGTGTATTTATCGACTTTATTTTCGGTATCACCGTCAAGTGATTGTGTACATCATAATTAAAAATAAGGGAATTCCCGGATGTTTTGGGTTGCGCAATACACAGTCACGTGACAGGGTATTCCTCAACCGAAGTTGACATAAATAGCCTCTCTTGATCAATGAACGCGTTGTTACAAAGCACTCTTCAAGTCAATGATCTGCAAAGGTGGGTGATGTGCGCACGCATTTCTTTGTCATTTCCGGAAAGCTACAACCAAAACCAGAATAAGCGATACACGATAGTCGTTCGGTAAATGGAAAACATTTCAGGAGCGTTGCTTGTTTGCTGAATCAGTCTATGACTTGTAAGATTGCTTTTCGGACGCGAATCTACAATTTTTACTGCTTGCAGATTTGAGTGCGAGATTTCTCTCATTAAGTCAATTTGTGTGGCGAGATCTGTCATTTTTTGTGGCAAGATATCGCGGAAATCGCGCCTCAAAATGATCCCTGAGCCTATATATGTATGTAGACCTATGACAATGCTGTTTATATATATAAAAAGGTATTTTTTTGCAGTAACACGGCTAACTTAACTGCACACTTACATTATTACCGGAGATCTGGTCCTGTATCTTGCTGGGGTGTACCTGCTCCTCAGTCATAATCTGTGTCTTCAGCATGTTGCCCAGATTATCTGTAGTCTGGGCCTCCAGCATGTTGCCCAGATTATCTGTAGTCTGGGCCTCCAGCATGTTCTCCAGATTATCTGTAGTCTGGGCCTCCAGCATTTCGTCCAGATTGTCTGTAGTCTGGGCCTCCAGTATGTTCTCCAGATTGTCTGTAGTCCTGAGCCTCCAGCGTGTTCTCCAGATTGTCTTTAGTCTGGACCTCCAGCATTTCGTCCAGATTGTCTGTAGTCTGGATCTCCAGCATTTCGTCCAGATTGTCTGTAGTCTGGATCTCCAGCATGTTCTCCAGATTGTCTGTAGTCTGGTCTCCAGCATGTTCTCCAGATTGTCTATAGTCTGGGCATCCCGCAACGTTTTCCAGATTGTCTGTAGTCTGGGCCTCCAGAATTAACTCCAGATTGTCTGTAGTCTGGGCCTCCAGCATGTTCTCCAGATTGTCTGTAGTCTGGGCCTCCAGCATGTTCTCCAGATTATATGTAGTCTGGGTCTCCAGCGGGTTCTCCAGATTATCTGTAGTCTGGGCCTCCTGTATGTTCTCCAGATTGTCTGTAGTCTGGGCCTCCAGCATGTTCTCCAGATTATCTGTAGTCTGGGTCTCCAGCATGTTCTCCAGAATATCTGTAGTCTGGCCCTCCAGCATGTTCTCCAGATTATCTGTAGTCTGGGCCTCCTTCATGTTCTCCAGATTATCTGTAGTCTGGGCTTCCAGCATTTCGTCCAGATTATCTGTAGTCTGGGCCTCCTGCATGTTCTCCAGATTGTCTGTAGCCTCTGCCTCCAGCATGTTCTCCAGATTGTCTGTAGTCTGGGCCTCCAGTGTGTTGTCCAGATTGTCTGTAGTCTGGGCCTCCTGCATGTTCTCCAGATTATCTGTAGTCTGGGCCTCCAGCATTTCGTCCAGATTATCTGTAGTCTGGGGCCTCCTGCATGTTCTCCAGATTGTCTGTAGCCTCTGCCTCCAGCATGTTCTCCAGATTGTCCTGTAGTCTGGGCCTCCAGTGGTGTTCTCCAGATTGTCTGTAGTCTGGGCCTCCTGCATGTTCTCCAGATTATCTGTAGTCTGGGCCTCCAGCATTTCGTCCAGATTATCTGTAGTCTGGGCCTCCTGCATGTTCTCCAGATTGTCTGTAGTCTGGGCCTCCAGCATGTTCTCCAGATTATCTGTAGTCTGGGCCTCCAGCGTGTTGTCCAGATTGTCTGTAGTCTGGGCCTCCTTCATGTTCTTCAGATTGTCTGTAGTCTGGGCCTCCAGCATGTTCTCCAGATTGTCAGTAGCGGCCACCAATTCTTAAATATTTTTTTATAAAATTATCGCAAATGGTGACAATGTCAACAGACAGCATGAGCACTGCAATGTATCCACATAAATATTAACAATAGGGCCCAAAGGGCCCTGGGTCGCTCACCTTAGGAAAAGGTCAAAGGTCACAGTGGAGCCATTTACAGAGGACCACTAATGTTGTCCACCAAATATTGGTAGAGGACCTCTAGATGATGTTATACATCGAATTAATATGAAAGCTCTGGGACTTGTAGTTTCAGACAAGAAGATTTTTGAAAATTGAATTTTGAAAACCTAATCTTTGACCCCGTGACCTACTTATGCAACCAGTCAGAACCATTTGAACAATTCTGCTAGGGGACCACCCAGGGATCATTCTTTTTGAGTTTGGACAAATTCCTATTAGCGGTCAAGAGAAGAAGACTTTCGTTTGAAGTTTTCCTTATATAATTCAATGTAAAATTGTGACCCCCAGGGCGGGGTCAATTTTATCCCCAGGGGCATATTTTGAACAATCTTGGTAGAGAACCTCTAGATGATGCTATAAACCAAATATCAAAGCTCTGGGCCTTGTAGTTTTAGACAAGCAGATTTTTGAAAATTGCATTTTGAAAACCTATTTTTTGACCCTGTGACCTATTTATGCAACCAATCAGAACTATCTGAACAACTTTGGTAGGGTACCACCTACGGACCATTCCTGTGAAGTTTGGTCAAAATCCAATGAGCAGTTTCAGAGGAGATGTTTAAGTAAAAAATTTGATGCACAACGGACGACGGACAAGGCCGGTCACAATAGCTCACCCTGAGCACTTTGTTGGAGTTATGCTCCGGATAAAATCGTTTTGGACGGGCGGACGAAGGGCATTTCTAATATACCCCTTGCCTTTGGCGGGGGGATAAATAAACTTTTTCAACATGAACTGAAAATAAACTCACAGACACTATTGCATGGTTTCATCTTATCTCGTTTTGAAACATAACAAAATTCAATGATTTTTTTTTCAATAAAACCGAAAAGGATAATTAGAATATAGAACAATGATGTAGCTATAATTCAAAATATGCAAAATATCACCTTTAACTTAATCTTGAGATTTTATTTAATGGTATATTGATTTTGTGCCTACTTTAAGCAGCGTAAATATACAGCAGGAAATTATCATACCTCAATACCTACAACATTATGGGATATTTCATTTTTTGTCTAAGATTTAAACCATGCAACAATGCATTCAACAGCATGAACTGTGTTTACCTGTGTCAGCTTTTCTCTGTAAATTTATAAAAATTTTATTAGCCAGTTCTAAAGGCGGATGCTAGGTAGTTTCCAACAATCATATTTCATGTAGTTGTGCTTAAAGGGAGATGTGCCGGGTCAAGCAGGTTTTCTCTGTAAAATCATGAACAGATCGATTTTTGTAACACTTATGTGTACTTTTCACTAAACTCTACACTTCAAACCCTCCAGGAGGAAGTTTTCAATTAATTTTACCGGACCTGAAAACAATCCGCTGAAGAAATCCCTATACAAAAATACATTCTACATTTAGTGATCATTCTATATTTAGCTCATCGCTGAGCTTACTATTCATGGTGGCCCAGGCATTTTGAAACAAATGGCGACGTCGATAGTCAGCAAGGTACACCGAATGCGTATTTTGGGTGAAGTGATCACATGACAATCCAAAAACCACCACAGCTTTACGTGGGAAATACAAAAATAGCTAACCTATGCGCGTCGCATAGGATAGAAAACACCATTTATATATCTTTTTTTGATAAAATATTGGTTTGAAATATTTCGGGTGTAAATCAATATTTGAGCTTCAAATAATGATATTCAACTGACCCTTTTCACAAATCTGTTCCATTTATCAATCCTGCACATCTCCCTTTAAAGCCATATGTCAATGGACTTTGAAAACATCTGAGGTGGTACTTGGCATGCAAACTTTAACATAAGTGGTTATGCCGACGTGGACACCTACACTCGGGTGACTAGTATAGCTCTCCTTATTCTTCGAATAATTGAGCTAAAAAAATGACATTTTGTGTTCTATTGTGTAATAGAACTATGTGGGGCACAATGATATGTTTACTTTGTAAATAAATAGTAATTTCTGTCAAGTAAATAGATTTCAAATCATAAATGTTTATGAAAACAAATGGCATAAAACAAAAAGAAGTGTTCAATTTGCTTCTTAGAAACGACAGAAATGAAACAATGAAACAAACTGAGCCTACTTTCTCAATGTGAGTCTGTTGTATGAGCCTGAATCTCAGATCGTGGGTCATTTCTATATATCCTTCCATCTTCAGAAGAGAAAAAATGAGTAACAAGCTCTGAGTGTACATACCTCCCAAGGCAAATCCTTAATGCCGTAATCATACAGTAACTCTTCACCTTGTGGAATATCTTTAGCAGCAAACAAGCAAAGATATGGCCTTTTGTTGAACTCCAGGGTTTTCATAACACAATTTCTACCTTTACCACCGTGGTTCACCAGACGACCTAGCCGAGGCCCAACATCTAATTCACTAGTAGCATCCATACTATATAAATGAAAATTGTTTTAAAAATAAGAATTCTTCCAATCACCTGTGCTCAAATTGGCACATTTGGGAGATTATTATCCTAGTGGTCAAAATGTTGTGGAAAAAATTGACTTCAATCACTTTCTAGCAGATATTAACTGGTAAAATATTTTTTTAAATTTCTTTTTTTGTTCTGAATATTGCGTTATTCAACTTTAAAAGTTATTTTTATTACAACTTCTAACATACTTACCACCACCCTTTCCTTTTATATTGGAAGAAGTATCTAAACACGGATGGTTCACGTTCTTCACGTTCTTCCCCTTCTCTTTCTGTTATCAGTTCGCCGGGATAAATCATTAAGAAATCTCCTTTTGTTCTATTTATTGTTGTTCTAACACCAAGACCTATCAAGCAAAACAAAAACAAAAACAATTATATAAACAAGAGGGCCATGAAAGCCCTACATCACTTACCCAAGAACACTGCTCTAGTTTAATCAAATTCAAAGGCAAATATTACACATGGTTTTACTACAACTTGACTTACTTTTTGACACTCAGTTTGGTACTTACTTTGACCAAAGACCTATAAACTATAAGGATACGCAACTTCTATATAGAAATAGAACAAATATCGTAAAACTTCACAAGGCAGAACGAGACTGCGAGAACGGAAATACTCAGATGTTTACACTGGCCGCCATTTTGTATTAACACATGATTGGTCGCTAAAATATTTTACAATTTTGTTTCAACATTGCTTATATGATCTGACAAAACTTCTCCCTGATTTGCAAGTGTAGTGAGAGCCCTTTAGTTTAATTTACTTTAATTTCTCTGTCTACACTCTCTGGATAACAATTTTCAAGTGTCTGAACAGCCAAAATAGAAAATGTATGAGTTTGAAGACGACATGTCTTCTATGTATTATAGTTAAGATTTTTGGCCTGTCTAGAGATGTATGGTGGCCAATGTATATACATGTACACAGTTTGTTTTGTCTAAAATATGTTCCAGTTTATTGATAACATAAATCAAAATTTAATACCTTTTGGTGGTATATGTTCAATAACAAAATCTTTGAGGTCCTCCCCTGAATCAATGCAGTCTGCTGCCACATTCTCCTGTTTCTTTCTTCTTGGTCTCATTTCCTGAATATATTAAATAATGTTTTTTCCACAAGCAGTCTTCTGACTAACCAACTATATACATATATAATATATATATAAACAGAAATATCGTCAGAAACGGGGTATCTGTATCAAACCATAATCTGGGTTGTCTATGTATACTAAGATATGTGGTAAGTTATGGGTCCTCAATTTCAATATTAACCCTTGCTGCGAGGTTCTATAAAGGTACGGGATATATAGAGTACCCCGCTAAAATGAATGCCATTTCTATACACTATCGGACCTACTACAAGCTTTAATATGGTATGACGGTTTATAATCCAAAGATTTTGCAGTTGTTTAAATTGACTGAAAATAAATTTCATTAATAAACCGTGTTATGGATGGACAGGGGTAACATACATGGGTAAAAGTTCAGAAAAGTGAAAATACTGAAATTTCAAGCTGGGGGCCGCAGGGCCCCCGGTGGGTACAGGGCAACGCCCTGGCTGGGGGTTCAGGGGGCCGGAGGCCCCCGGAAGTTCCTGGATTTTAGCATATCGGAGTGCAATCTGAGGCCTTTAAATATACTTAAACACTGATAATATTCTCTACATTTTGAAGGTGAAATAGATGACAACACTACAAATCAAAGGTTCAAAAGTTAGAAAAGCAGAAAGTTGATCTACACAATGTCAATTTATTTTCACAATCAGTAACTGTAAGATGAGAAAGTTACTAATCACCCAAAAGTCCCTTAAAATTGACAGGATCTCAAAAATATCTACTGAATCGTGTCTAGGAATGATTTTTCTTTTCAAAAACACTTTTTGTTTTATCAAAATCCGTCAATGCAATCAGAAACAGCAAAGAGTTTCACAAAATTCTGCGTAAAATTTCACCATGACATTCCTGACGTCCACGGACGGATGCACGAAACCGGTAGTTTTTAGCAAATTTTCACTAATTCCTTCCCGAAAATATCCAAAAGCCACATACCTTCGAAAGATATGTCCATTCTCTTTCGATATGATGCGGTTACAACATCGAGCATCGGACACACAATTCACATTTGCGATATTAACAATAAATATTCACTGTTTGACGTTTGGAGTCGGCCATTACTTTTTCTAATGGGAGTAAATAAATAACGTAATCCCATTGGTTGTCAAAATTAATTCGATTGATTCGGCAATTATCATTGTTTTCTTAACCAATGGGATGACGTTATTTATTTACTCTGTTTAGTGAAGATAACAACAACAATTTGACCTGCCGGTCCTTGGACGTCAGGAATGTCATGGTGAAATTTAACGCAGAATTACCACCCCCCCCTCAATTTTCTCCTCGAATTTATGCGATTTGGAAAAACGGCCCTGACGAAGATCGGAAATACGGAATTCCGTCATAATACGGAAATCTTTTATCCATGAACATATGAAAGACTGATCGTGACATTTCAACTACATGATTTCACGATTCGAAAACAAGGAAGAATCGTGAAATTGTGAAATCATGAAATTCTGAAAAGAAATAGCTAAATCACGAATGAATGAAATCGAGAAATTACGAAATTTTGAAGTGAAATTGTGAAATCATGAAGTTGTAAAGTTTTGGAGAGAATTTTGTCAACAAAACTTCACTATTTCACGATTTCGTGATTTCACTCCAAAACTTTACGATTTCGTGATTTCACAATTTCGTGATTTCATTATTTCTTTCAAAAACTTCTTCTTAAGCACATGCCTACATTGCAATCATCCATTTTCAAAATGGCGGAACTTCCTGAAACCCGTAATTATTTAGAGGTTAATAAACAGCTACAGTGTGCCGTATTTAGTAACATATGTAATGTTCATTTATATACACTGCCAATATGATCCTTTTTAACAATCACTCTGTGAAATATGTAATGATATATACCCCATAAAACATGAAAATACAGAATGTATTTTATATACCCAATAAAACTTATATACAACTGCTTGAACTTGTGAGGTTTATATAGGTTAAGAAGATGTTTGCATCACTTGATGACCACAGATGAAGGATAAAAATTGTGTGCACACCTAATCTAACCTAGCAAATAACTGGACCTCTCTAATGAGAACATACTCCTTACCACATACACACTAAAGAAACTACACTTTACTGAAGATCATTATTCCATCTCAAAAATAAAGCATTCCATCTCATGTATACACATAATATTAATAAACCAATAGCAATAAGTGTCAACAACACAAAACTTAAGATAATAAGATGCACATTCTGAAATATTGCAGAATCCATGCTGAATTCACAATGGCTGTAAAACCACTTCCTGTTTGCTTACAAAGACCCCATAATTACAAAGACCCAACAAAGCAGCATTATATATATTTAATTTTATGTTCTTATATAGACCCCATATTAAATATAGGCCTCACAAGAAAGGTCTGAAAACGACGGGCACCCCGCAGATCACGGTATGTATTGTATCATAAATTGAACATGTTAAAATACACAGTAGCTCCAGTTGCCTAAAGTAGAAAATTATAGAAAGTCATAAAAAATATACACCTCAATAAATTTGGCACACAAGTGAAAATTTGTGTACATGTTAAAAGGCTTAAGTAACTGAACTAACCGTTAAATTGCACCATTTCCACGACTGTTTACAACTGTTAAAATTGCCCGAGATTTTTGCATGCATGTAAATACAGTACAGCTCGCAATGATTGTATGTATTTTGCGCTTACTAAGTGATCCAGGTTTCAAGTTACATTATGTAATGGATCGTTTTGTATGTACATTAACTTTGTTAAAGTGTCTGGGGAACACTCTCTCTCTCTCTCTCCTCTCCTCTCCTCTCCTCTCCTCTCCTCTCCTCTCCTCTCCTCTCCTCTCCTCTCTCCTCTCTCCTCTCTCCCCTCTCCCCTCTCCCCTCTCCCTCTCCCTCTCCCCTCTCTCCCTCTCCCTCTCCCTCTCTCTCTCTCTCTCTCTCTCTCTCTCTCTCTCTCTCTCATATTCATATTCTTTATTAGCATAATGCATTTACAATACGTAAAGCCAACATGTAAACAACAATACATTAAGATACAGTGATAAGTGTTATTTGCCTGGAAGAATTAAATTGAATTTCGGATTTTGAGAGATATTTACCTACATCTATTAGCATTCTTCTATTCTGACTGGACATTAAACCTATAAATTTCTGTTATGTCGTGAATACACAAAAATAGTGTTTAAAATATATTTGTCATACTTTGGGCACAAAATATCACAGACACTAAATTCTTATATCTTAATCGGCCATATTTAAGACTGCTAATCATAGTTAAGATAGGGGTATAGCCAGGGATCAGGAAAATGCCGGTTTTATCGGTTTTTGACCGATTTTGGTCGTACTGGACCGATTGCAAATTGAGATTTATCATAAAAATCGGTCCGGATTTCACAGACAGGTGTGACATTCTACACACTTACCAGTACATTTATCTCCGCAGTCCCGAGATTAATCCGCTAATTGATATCCCCATGTCAAAAAATGCCCGAGGCGATCATAAATTAGGGGAATTAACAATGTAAACAATTGGGCACGCTTGATTGAGAAGTACAAGTGACACACTTGTTCCACGAAAACCGATTATTATTTACCACATTCGGTCCAGTATTAAATGATGCATGGTAGATTGTGAATATTAAAGGAGTATTATTTTGTTGAATATGATAATATTTCTTGCTTTCTTTGCAAATACTACATGTTTTATTGACATTGAACAACTTAATTGGTCATTAATCAAATCATCAAATGGGAGTCTTATAGAGTTCAAAAACAAATAGAGCTCATTCTATCTACCTTCTAAACCGATTGGACATTTCTTTCTAAAATAATTAATAAGACCAACAATTCTAAAACAAAATAAGATGTTTTTAATGTGATTTCAAATAAAAGGCCTATTTTCACATCACATCAAACATAATGTATTGTTCCATGCATGAAAGATTTAGAGAATATAGTCTTTTTTGGAGGGGGTGGGGGGTGCGGGGCGAAGAGGTATCAGAGGGTTTCGGCCGTCTCTCGGACCGATTGGGATTCGGAGATTTCCTGATCCCTGGGTATAGATGTCTTAAAAAGAGATTTAAGAATTTTACTAAGACTGTTATTATGCCTGTTATTTTTCGTGAAACGCAACACAAATAAAGGCAGTTAATTTAAGCCTGTAACTTGTAAGTAAGACTGTTATGGAGTTAAGAACAATAATGGACTTAAGAATGTTCGTGAAACCGGGGCCCGGGGTCGTAAGGTTGGTTTACCATGTCGTTTAAAAAACAATTAAAACTAAATGTAAAGTAGGTGAGGCTTTCCCCGATTTAAGTAGCACCTATTGTCATATTACGACAATATCAATGAATCTTTGTTAGTCTATGGTACCATTTTTATTGCTTCCGTGATTTTTTTTGGAAACAGTTCCTAGTAGGCGGCACCTCTAGTCTCAATAATGAACCGTGAACGAAGCTTTTTTCATCATTTGGACATTTATCGTGCTTCGCTACGTCTCAAGTCTATCGTGATTTTTATGTTACAAAAGTTCCGATCGACCGACTGTGTTCTTTTAACATGCGATATTTCATATTCAAAAGGACTGACAAATAAATGGAAAGCAGAAATACATACATGAAAAAAAATTGAATCGTCTCAGCCCACACGAGTATCCGATTCACCTCTTATAAGCGAGTTATCTGTCAATTAACATCGATGAAGCTCAAAATTAGCTTTCGACTTCGATTTTGTTTACGACCGCGGCGAGATTCTCGCGAGAACATACGTCATCGTATTACGTAGTACAGTATGGGGAAAATGTACGCGTCTTATCCAAAATTGAGTTACAAGTACTAAATTTATCTTTTATATAATTAATGATTGATCTCTCTTCACATACAGATTAGGAAAAGGTGTTTTCGTAAACCAGCCTTTTAAGCACAGTCCGTAATGATTTCTTTTTTCAAATGATTCATATGTACTTCATTGTTTTAGATATAAAAACGGTCATATCATTCCTAAGAGTTGCGCCAGTATCAGCCAATGTGGTCCACTAAGTCTGAAAGAAGCCCAATTCAGCTTTCCATACATGTTTCACTATAGAGAAAAAAATACGGCTTTTCCTCAAATATATCTTCCCGTTTTTATGACAAAATGTTTAACAACAGTCGAATTCCACAAATAAATCCATCGTTTCAAAAAAGTAAGAACAAAAATATAGAATCAAATAAAGACAATACGGATCAAATTATTTTAGTCATAGTATATTATCAAATGCTCACAAATATTTTAAGACGGTTATACGCGTACACTATTATTTACAGTGATATGTGGAATTTGAGTGTCGGCCTACTTCTCGGACCGTGTGACGTAGCTCGTTGCTATTCGGATGTTTCGGACTTCTACCTCCACATTTTTTTGCACTTTTTATGTGTGTGATTTAAATCAAAGTTTTGGATATTAATACAATTGTGACATTCTTGAAACATCACACATCGGAAGATAAATGGTTGAGCTCCAAATCGGTATGTTTGATTTCACATTCCATTGCATATTAATGAAGTTATAGGCCGTCAAACGTGCGCAGAAAATCTGTGCGGAAAAATCTACCGTAAAAATCACGATGGACTCTGGACTCGAAGGCGTCAGTCAATATGGTGCCCGGAAAAAAGCCCCTCGGAAAAAAGCCCCTTCCACCAATTTTGCCAGTGCGGAAAAAAGCCCCTTCATCGATTTGCCAGTGCGGAAAAAAGCCCCTTCGTCGTTTTGCCAGTGCGGAAAAAAGCCCCTTCGTCGTTTTGCCAGTGCGGAAAAAAGCCCCTTCGACAATTTGCCAGTGCGGAAAAAAGCCCCTTCCAAATGATTATGTTTAGAGCGGTAAAAATCCCCTTAGAAACCATAGAGTAAATTTACTTTTTTCAAACAGACTGGGACACAAAAAAGTAACATGTGAACGAAAATTATCATATTGTATTATATTTATTATGACAAGCAAAACTACAAATGATGAAACATATTTCAAAATATCTTACATATCTACATTACATAAAAAAATATCACTGTAAAATGTCACTCGTAGTCTCTTCACCGAAGACGGATGTTGTGTCCAACAGTATCTAGGAACTCACCCATTGTCTTCCTTCCGGAGCTGTACTGCTGGCAAAGGGTCTGCAGCGTCTTCGTGTGGAGTTGTCTTCTTCTCTTATGTTTTGTCACAGTCTTTCCTTGTCTAAAGCGGAGCACATCGGCCTCTACCATTGTAGCGTCCCGTTGAACACACACAACAGCTGTCCAGAGGGAAGGATTAGCATGACCCACCAGCTTCGCGAACCCACTGTTCCACTCCTCACAGACGTTGTTTGTACGTTCTTTGCCGCTCAGGGTACTGTCGAGCACGTTCCATGTGGCGGATGGGAAACGTGGCCCAGTCCTCCTGAACTTAATACGGCCTTTTTTAGGCCGGCCGCCTTTAAATGAAGGTCTTTAACATTTTTCGCAATGTTTGTTGATTGGAAAAGGCATGTTTTTAATGAATATGATTTGTTTGTCAATAGTGTGGAAATTTATATAATAGACATACCGCTCCAAGTATAATAATCATTTGGAAGGGGCTTTTTTCCGCACGGGTAAAATTGGTGGAAGGGGCTTTTTTCCGCACTGGCAAAACGACGAAGGGGCTTTTTTCCGCTCTGGCAAAACGACGAAGGGGCTTTTTTCCGCACTGGCAAATTGATGAAGGGGCTTTTTTCCGCACTGGCAAAAATTGGTGGAAGGGGCTTTTTTCCGAGGGGCTTTTTTCCGGGAATCAGTCAATATAGCAATAGCCTTCGAGACCAGAAATCTGGACTAGCGGCACCTCATGAGGTTTTAGACGGCGGATTTCTGCCGGCTACTTCTGAAAGCCCTAAGTTTCAAACAGTTTATAATAATTGTTCAACATTCCCACGGGATACCTTTATTGGATCTATGATGCTTCAAACTGTATGTAAATGTAATGTAAAATGTTAATCACCCTGCCTCTTAGTCTCAATAATGAACCGTGAACGAAGCTTTTTCATCATTTGGACATGTATCGTGCTTCGCTACGTCTCAAGTCCATCGTGATTTTTATGTTACAAAAATTCCGAACGACCGACTAAGTGCTTTTACCTTGCGATATTTCATGTTCTAAGGGACTGACAAAAAAGCGGAAACCTGAAATACATACATGGATGATTTTTGAATGGTCTCAGCCCACACAAGTATCCGAAACACCTCTTATAAGCGAGTTATTTATCAATTATTACAGCAATTTGGGTTAAAACTGTTTTGTTGTTCCCACAAAATACGTCATAGATCTGAGAAATTCCTGGGGAACCCCGTGTGACGTAGTAGACTGGAAACCGGTCTTTCGTCTATCGAATGTCGTGGAACATAATGGAGCCAGTAGACAGCGGGGGACCAGCTTAGTGAACACGTACTTGGTCATTTCGAATGTTTCGGACTTCTACCTCAACATTTTTTTGCACTTTTTATATGTCTGATTAAAATCAAAAGTTTGGATATTAATACAATAGCGACATATAAACTTCACAGATTGACAGATAAATGGTTAAACTCCAAATCGGTATGTTTGAATTCATATACCATTCAATATTAATAGCAACCACAGACATATTTTTTAAATTAAAGTTATCTTGTTCTTTTTTATTTTTTCTAAAAGAGATTGAAAAGACAATTAAATAACTTTTTGAGTTTTTGGAATATCTTAAGTAGAACCAAAGTTATGAGCTTTTAAAGTTTTAAACTTTGCGTCGCTTTTATGAATTCTCTCCCAATACTTTAGTCCAGTACTATCATGTCTTCGCGGAACCTTTTCGAAGAAATATTTTAGTTAAATTGCTATAACTTTTTTATTTATGATTCAAATGTCATAATATTTGGTAGTCTAATGTATTTTTTCATGATCTATCCATTGCAGCAACTTTCAATGCAGTATCTCCACTCATTACCAAGATAATTGCTTATTACTACAGAAAAAAATTGCAAAAAAACAACAAATATGTTTACCAACTTTATTCAAGATCTTTTTTTATATGTATTATAGTTTTGTTCAGTTTTTTTGCATAATCAAACATGCTATGGTATATTCAAACAATATATCAATAATTCAATAACACATGTTATATGATAGATACATTAATCTTAAGTGTAATAAAGATATGAACATCAGCTGCAACAATGTAAGCCCTGCAATACAACTTGAACGAATTTCATTGTGTAATATATGTAACACTTGCTTAAAAAATAAGGGGTTGTCAATCTGTGAATTCATTCATCTATAGTAGCAGCTGAATTTATTGTTTAAATGCAACAGCACATTTATGTGAAAAAACACTCTTTGTATTTGTTATACAGTTCATTGAGTTCAATGTAATCCTTGAAGAACCTCTGGCGCCCCGGGTTCATGCATTCAACTTTTGGTGTGATGCAAAATGCACAAGCTCCAAAACAAGTCCATTTTTAATGTCTACATTTGACAGTTCCGGAGGACACTCTTCAGCTTTGCACAGCCATGAATGAAATCTTAACGTTGTATTCTTGACAGAACGGACCAGGGTGTATGTCTCCGTCACACTGCATAGTTGGTTTCTGAAATGAAAAATAAATATATATATAATATATATATATAATTATGTTGTATTTTTATTGTATTTACAACCCAACATAATCAGTATACAATAAAAATACAGCTCTAGATTGTAAATGAAGATGTATTTTATTTAACTGACATAGTGCTCTTCAAAATAACATTAAACATATCTGTGTGAATTTTAATAAAATAATAACAGTAAATGCCATTACAATATGATATGTCTACTTAAAAGCCATATAATGCTTATATGAATTGATTTCTGGTTTATAATATAAATCAAATCTCTTATTTATGCAAGGTTAACCAATTTATGCCTAGCGTCTAGAAAAAAGGCATTGGCAAACAGTGTAGACCCAGATGAGACGCTGCACGATGTGGCGTCTCATCTTGGTCTGCGCTGTTTGCTTAAAGGAATTTCTGTAAAAAATATTCTTAATATAGAAATAAATATACTAGACATCCCTAACTTTGGAAATAAATTAATCCAATTTAGAAGGATGGTTACGTCCACTAGGCATAAATGGGTTAAGAAACAAGTTGGCTTAAGTTAAGGACTAGGGTTAATAAGATTTCTTGAAAGATTAACAGGGTAATAGTAATACTGTGATACATAAAACAAACTCATACATCGAATACATAACATAAATAGTCCTTTTGAAACATGAAATTTTAGTTTTAAAACGATTTTTCTAGGAAACTTACGTTTTCAAAGTGTTATCAATAACGGGTCACAAACTGTGACGATGACATACATCATCGTAAAATCAACAAAACAATGCAATGCTTTATTTACATTAAATACATCGCATTCTTATTTAAATCAAACAAAAAACATTATTTTATTTGTTTGCAAGCGATAGTTACCTGTTTCGAACAATTAAATCGATATATTTATCGATTCAACTACAGCGAGTAAACAATTTTGGAATTTTTCAAGATGGCGTCGTATGGAAAAAAAATCTCAACCGCGTGGCCTTGATGACCCCGCACTC
Source organism: Dreissena polymorpha (assembly GCF_020536995.1). NCBI lineage: Eukaryota > Metazoa > Mollusca > Bivalvia > Myida > Dreissenidae > Dreissena > Dreissena polymorpha. The sequence continues at coordinate 32,265,309 of NC_068368.1, read as the reverse complement.
TCGAATCACGATGCGATCGTCAATTTCTACTCAATTTTAACAATTTATACACCATTTTAACCAGCAGAAATTGATTTTTTTTACGATATATGCCGCTATTATGAATTTTCTATACTTTTCGTTCCATTTTCGTCTAACTTTAGGGCTTTATTGTTTCATTATTTTTTGTCGTAGAACTAAGCGGCTTACATCATTGTAAACAACAATCTTTTATTTGATTGGTCAAATGAAAATCATTTGCATATGTTACGAAACTACGATCGCATTCAACTTTGATTTCACACATGTTTACTAAAACGCCGCCGGGAGCTCGCTCGATACCGACGCTTCAAAGCATCCAATAGGCAAACTAATTACCAATAGTCTTAATCAACAAACAATGAACAAATAATAAAGAAATTTATATCATTGTAAAGTTTATTAATTAAGCTTTAATTACATAGCATTTTCATTATTTTTGCATGATAATTACTTATTGAAATATTGGTTAGAAGTTAACAACCCCTCGGAAATCGATACGATATCGATAAATTCTAGTGGGCTTATCAGGTCTTCTGTGGTTGCTAATATTAATGAAGTTATAGGCCGTCAAACGTGCGCAGAAAATCTGTGCGGAGAAATCTAACGTAAAAATCACGATGGACTCTGGACTCGAAGGCGTCAGTCAATATAGCAATAGCCTTCGAGACCAGAAATCCGGACTACCTGCCTCTCTGCCACTCTGGCAAATAATAGCCACTAATCGAAAGAGATTATTTAATTTTCCCTCTGCATAATAACTGAACAGCTGAATACACGTATTATTTACAACAATAAATTAGTTGAAAACTAGTTTAAAAGCGAGTTTACAGTCTAAGTAAGATAGCTAAAAACAACTTAAAAACCGTTTGCAATATCAATAAGACTTCATGTGTGATTGTGAGACAATCGTTGGTGATTTGGAACTACAGCATATTTTAACTGTGCTACGCAAGGTTTCATAAAACAAACAATTGTGTGTTCAATTTACCTTGAAATACATCATTACTGAGTACTGTAGATCTATTAATTTTCAATATCACATGTAACACCCGTTAACTGCCGCCATTTTCTGATCTTCGTGTTCTATATCACTTCACGCGCTTTAACTGCGGGGCATACATAAAATTGCGGGTTCTATGCAAGCGTCTAGATGATGTAGAGATGGGTTCTTTACATTCGGTACCCCTCGCAGATTATCATAATCGGACTCGGGAGAAATACGGGTTGAAAGTAGTCCGCCCACGTGATACCATTCTAAGAATGTTACAACAACAAAAACAATAACAACGACGGCGTCCATAATTCCTGTAGAGTTTGTACTTGCTCTGGCTTCAGAGCATAGAAAATCCCCATTTTCATCTTTGCAAAATGTAAACAACTCGCAAAACCGGCCATGTTTGTTTTTACTATATAATTTTGATTCGCGTAGGCCCGCGTAGGTAGACCGCAATACCGCTTCCGAAATGTGTATTCATACTATCTCCTTCGAGGTACTTATCCGATGTTTGACGGAAAGGGCCGAGAATGTGCGATTGGGGTTCTTTACTGACCTGGAGTAGGGGAGACAACTCTATTTTAATTTCAATTTAAGACCGACTTGCGCGTAATTGCTATAGGATGCTTCCAGTATGAAAGTTAACACATTTAAGGCGCACATATTTTGCGGGTTCTTATATAGATCCCATATTAAATATAAGCCCCACAAGAAAGGTCTGAAAACGACGGGCACCCCGCAAATCACGGTATGTATTGATATATATATATATATATATATATATATATATATATATATATATATATATATATTTATATATATATATATATATATATATATATATATATATATATATATATATATATATATATATATATATATATATATTAGTTATAAAAAGAAAACATTTTGATACAGTGGTGTCAATGGTTACTAGCATGAACGTCTTTAACTTGTATCACCGTTTGGTTTATATATGAACCGCAGTCTAGGAAAACCGGGCTTAAAGCACGCGTTTGAAGTGTCGTACTATATTTGCCTGTTCAGTTCGCACAGGCTAATCAGAGACGACAATGTCCGTTTTTAAGAAACGTGTCGTTTAAAGGACGTCTCTTCAGAGCGAAAGTCCAGTCTAGGCGGTAAGTGGCGTCCTTGACTACTCTGTGCAGATTAACCTGAACATGCTAGTCAAGTCTAGGCGGTATGTGGCGTCCTTGACTACTCTGTGCATATTAACCTGAACATGCTAGTCACAGACGACAATGAAAGGACAGTGGTTAAACCCCGTTTTCCCAGAGCGATGCCCAGTTGCAATACATTAACATGGCCAGTATTAACTTGATCTTATAAAAGATGTTTATAGTTACCAATAGACTTGTTGAAGCCAATGTACTACGTGTAATCGTAAGCGATGTCTGACAAGCTCAGCGAATAGAGCCTGGAGGTAGAGGATATGTTTGTTTGGTTCTTAGTTACTCTGTTATTGGTAGTGAATGAACGTGATAGAAAACCAATACATATTGGGTCTTGCTAATGAACCATGCCTCCAAGGGTCTAGACAATAGCAAACAATAAAGCAATATTACACTACACGCAGCTTGTTTGTCATTGCGCATATAAATAATAGTATTATTATACAATATAATATAGACGTTCAGTCAAAAGAAAAACAAAACGAAAACACGTTTAATTCAATAGCCACAATTCTATAAAAGTATTCGATAAAGTAAAACTGTTACGGTTTAAAATAATTGGTTGCGGAAATAGGGTCAAAATTAGTGAGAAAGTATTATGCTTATACTTATTTTCGAAATAAAAGTCTCTTTAAGTACGGACAATCTTGAAATTCATATTTCCTTATACCCGTTTGTTTGTAAACTTTTGAGAGATCATTGACCTCGTATAAATATGTGCCTACCTGTATACATTTAGGTTATGCTGAAATTGATGTAACCCAACCTGGCTTACAAATGACCTTGACGTGTTTATGTTGGAAGTCAATCTATTGTTAACAATAAATTAGCCGTTGTCTGCTCTGGTTATCCGTGGCTCCTCGTTAAAGGTGCTATTTCGACACGGAATAGTAGCGCAACAAGTAAGAATAGAATCGGGTATGAAAAATCACATAATGGAACTTCACTATGGCCCAGACACAAGTACACAAAAACTCAGTAAGATAATGTCATTTTGTATTAAGATAAATTTGCTAAATGATCATAATTAATTATAATTATTATATACTACGCTTATTTGCACGGAACCCCAAACTTATAAAAATCATAAATTATTTACAAAAAAGAAACAATAACATCAGTTTAAATAAATGCCTTCCTCGCTGACCTGTGGATGATGGTCTAAATAAAAATCTGCAGTATCCTGGCTTTCAAAAAATGAGACTCTGGGTCTCTTTTTATTGGCATTTTAACTTCCATTGAGTCCACACAGACTTAGCAACACTCTTGTTTTACGGTATGTGTTCGAAACTAATTAATTTCAGAAACTGAAAGTTGTACGTTTGTCATGTGATCATTGTCATGCTTTGGTTAAATCCTATCAAACAAGCAAACATCCGAATATCTCGGATTATTTATGTGACCGTTTCTGCACTATCTTGTTTAAGTAGGACATGTGTCAGTCATTGGCATATGTATGTACACTAAGTACTTTAAGACGAACTTATCCAGCAATGAGTTACAAAAGATTAGCTTCGCTGACTGTCGTTTTATGTTGAATACGGTAAAACATAAAAACAAACAAATCAACTGATTCACTAACTTAGTAAGCCGGCAAACCATGTTGTGACCAGCAATCATTTGTCAATCAGGCACTCTGGGTCAGCAGATGATTTATTGCTTAAATCTTACGGAGGATTCCGGAGATAGTCGATGTATCACTATTGGTAAATCAGCAGCGTTTTAATAGTATATATTGTATATTTTTTGCCGGTGGCCTGTATTTACTTAAACAAAATTGTTTCAGTTAGAGTTTGAAATAAGCGGACACGGTATCTCCTGACAGACTGCGAAGGGTGGTCTTGAGCAACGCTGGCCGCATATGGAAAAAGACAAATTATATCCGCGCAGTTCGTCAGTTGCTACGCTAATCGAAAATGGTACAAGAACAATTTGATTCGCGCAGTCTGGTCTGACGCGGGGCGTATGGTGTGCTATGCTTAAGGCCCTGTACCTTGATACTGAGAATTATTCAATGATTATACGAAAGTATAATGTAATATGGAGGGACGGATATCCTGCCAACATGGCCCATACCTGTATGTCGCAAGACGATAGAGGCTAGGTAAGAACCAAAACTCTTAGATGTCTTCATAATATACATGCATTATTATATTAAACTATATACTTATACACATTTGTGGTATTAATTAATAAAAGAACATCATTAAATTATATGCGTTCGCACCTGGTCAAGAAATATTAACCCATTTATGCCTAGTGGACTCTCCCATCCTTCTAAATTGGATCAATTTATTTCCGAAATAAGGGATGTCTAGTAAATTTATTTCTATATTTAGAATATTTCTTACAGAAATTCCTTTAAGCAAACAGCGCATACCCTGATGAGACGCCGCACCATGCGGCGTCTCATCCGGGTCTACGCTGTTTGCAAAGGCATTTTTTTCTAGATGCTAGGCATAGATGGGTTAAAATTATTGTCCAACATACATATACACTTATATTGCGATCAACTGTTAATATACTTAATTGGAAATATGGAAGTATTTGTTGTAAAAACAGCAAGCTGTCATCCTGGAGTGCATGTGTTAAATTGACGAAAACGTAATTTATCATACCGCTACATTTATATCTGCCTGATATCACGATGCCAGATATTATTTGTTCTTTTTTCTCTTTTTTTGACCTTGCGGTCAAGGATAACCCATGAAAGTGCAAGCACTAATTTCCATTGGGGCCCTTCGGTTTTTGCTGAAGAGACAGCATGCAGAAGAGACAGTATTGAGATACAAGGAACCCGGCTGCGATACCCTAGCTCTTTGCGAATAGATCCCTTGGTTATTTTACGTGCTCAGTGTATAGCACCGATACACGCGAGAATTACCTGGGTTTCATACCAGTACATCTCTAGTTGGGTGGGAAATACTTGAAGCATTTCTGAAATTTCCATTGCCCCGGCCCGGAATTGAACCGGAGATCTCCGGAATGATAGACAAGTGTGTTACCACTCGACTACCGACTTTTATAGTTCAACAGGAATCTGTTATATCAGATAATGTTTTGAAGTCATTTAACTCAAAATCAACTATTACGTCATCTGTTTATAAAAATAGGTTACTGCCTGATAGTTTTGCAATATATCAGACAAGCCTCGCCGTTATTTTATGCTAAGCCTCGCTTGATATATTACTAACCGTTCAGACAGTAACCTGTTGTGTACATAATAAAATACAAAAGTCATGCAGAGCTGTCGTTTTTCACAGATTAGCTTAACACATTTATGCCTAGCGTCTAGAAAAAGGGCGTTGGCAAACAGCGTAGACCCAGATGAGACGCCGCATGATGCGGCGTCTCATCAGGGTCTGCGCTGTTTGCTTAAAGGAATTTCTGTAAGAAATATTGTACACATAGAAATAAATATACTAGACGTATATTATTTGGAAATAAATTGATCCAATTTAGAAGGATGGGAGAGTCCACTAGGCATAAATGGGTTAAAAACTGATGTATTTGATACCATTACCGCAAGGTTCCTCTCAGCTTTTGAAGACACTCCTGTACATTTATAGGAACGACGAAACAGCTTCTGTCTAGTAATTTAAAACATGTGTACCTAATTTTTAAGATGGTTCCAAAAACAAGACAACAATCCTAACATATACGTTTAGTTGTATAATCGGCAAGTTGATATATTACGTCTAACCAGTTTTTATAAAATCCATTAACTTTATATATCAACGAATTATGTTGTTTCTACATGTTTCGCAGACGTTCGAATCGATCTGTAACAGACTAAGGATTAACAATTTTCGCATATACATAATATTGTTGAAAACGTGAGTAAGACACTTTCATGCAATAACACATGTACATGATCTCGTTTCATACCCTATCACAATACGTAATAACTGTATCGGCATACAGTTTTCAACAATTTCAGCGGTCATTGACCTTTCGATAAAACGTGATAGCAACATTGTAATATAGGCCCCCCCCCCCCTCGAATAACATCAGTGTCCATGAAGGAGGTCTATCGATCTTCTTAATGTTGTAATTAGACATTAATATTGGCGCAGACGAAGTCGATGCTCTAGATGTGGACATGAATAATTCGAGGAAAATTGAATATTGAGATGTTTATTTTAAATTTCAAAAGACTATTGAATGGTTTAAGATGTTGATAAGAGTCACGATGATGAAAATTGTAAACGATATGATGCCATATTTTGAACGTTACAACGGAGAATATGTAAGTTTTAAAACGGGCAGCCAGAATGCGAACGTATGCAACACGTGTTTTTATGCCTCTGGTAGGGTGGCATATAGCAGTTGAACTGTCAGTCAGTCCGTCAGTCAGTCCGTCCGTCCGTCCGTCCGAAAACTTTAACATTGCTCATAACTTTTGCAATATTGAAGATAGCAACTTGATATTTGGCATGCATGTGTATCTCATGGAGTTGCACATTGTGAGTGGTGCAAGGTCAAGGTCATCCTTCAAAGTCAAAGGTCAAATATAAGGCTTCAACGCGGCGCTGTAGGGGCATTGTGTTTTTAGCAAACACATCTCTCGTTGTTTTTTTTAAATATATTATACTTACCGTGCAGTATAGTAGCATATAGATTCAATTTAAACGCATGATTGTTAAAATACACTTAGTCTCCTCCCACAACAACAACAACAACACAACTCTTTGACATATAGTATAACGGTTATGTGTTTTGTAATCGAATTGAAATTTATCATTTTCAATCTATCACACTGGTTAGGATAAAAATAAAACTACGAATGGGATCCCATCAACAACGAACGTTACAATACTTTCAATCAACATTAAGAAATATTTTCATATTTTTATAAAATTAATTTGAAAACGTTTAAATGTAAACAAGAAATATCTTTAAAAAGATATACGGCGTTGATGTTGTAATGTTTGCGACCAGTGAAAGGAGATGGAATGAAACGACCATGTATTTTAATGAAGGTGGTGGTGATAATAAGATAATATATTTTACTGTATTAACAAATAAAACATGAAGAACAAGAAGAGGTGAAATTGTATGTTTTATTGTCAATAAGTATTGTAATGACTAGGTTTTCATAATTGAACGAGTAATACATTAGTTTCAATAGGAAAAGAAACATATTCGCCACTGAAATACTATGAACATAATGTTGGATGAAATAAAAGATAATGTGTTATTATGTGTAAAGATGTTAGTAGGATGTAAACATAAAATACTCAATATTGCAAGCATCATAGTGATATGAATTGTTTGCATAAATAGCTTTTCAGAGCAACGACCTTCGATTTACCTCATCACGCATACCCGTGAAAGTAATTATGTAAATGAGTTAACAAACGTATTAAATTTAAATTTATGTTGGTAAGAGGCATGCCGTATAGGGCAAAGTTTAAACATCAGTGATGCATCGCTAAAATTGACGGTTTCTTTTTCCACTGAAAAGGTGAAGGCTATTTGTAAAGTGAATCTTTTCGTGCAATTTCGGAGCTTATGGATTTAATTGCGACTAAAATATAACGGCGATCAACCCGATAGACTTTAAGTATTGGTATATACATATGAGTCGTGTTCTGAGAAAACTGGGCATAATGCATGTGCGTAATGTGTCGTCCCAGATTAGCCTGTGCAGTCCGCAAAGGCTAACCAGGAACGACACTTTCCGCGTTTATGACATTTTTCGTTTAAATGAAGTCTCTTTTTAGCAAAATCCAATTTAGGCTGAAAGTGTCGTCCCTGATTAGCCTGTACGGACTGCACAGGCTAATCTGGGACGACACTTTACGCACATAAATTAAGCCCAGTTTTCTCAGAACACGACTCATATTATATACATGTATATAGAAAACGGAAGACTGCGATAAAATGCATATAGTTCATGGCACGCGACTCAAACATTAAGTGAATTAGCATGACGCATTTGAATGTGCACAGTTTATAAATTATATGACTCAATAGGTAAGTTATTCAAAGATCACAAATTAGGCTTATAATTTACCCATATGGCGACTCCACTTTCTGCGATTCAGATCTTACTGAACGGTTGAACATTTAATAATATATTGAATATATTCAAACAAGCGAAATATTATTTAAAAAAAAACTCGCTTCGTCTAGGCTTCGACCGATTATCCGAAAATATGGAAAATACATGTATCTGTTTATAATAGGATCGAATCCATCTGAAGACCTTTGATTCTTATTTTTATTCTTAGTCTGTGTAACATAAATTGTTAATTTTTATTTAAAAAAAATTATTTTAATACAATTTTCCAAAAATTTCAAATCTGTGAAAAATTAAGTCCATAAAAATTTCAAATTTTAATTTTATGTGACTCAGTTGAAGTTAAATATTTTTAAAAATACATGTAAGAAAATTAAATAGTAGTTTTGGCAACACATTTTGTTTATTTCACCATCAAAGATTACATCAAAATCATAAAAAATAAAAATAAAATAAATTGAGCTTAATGACATTTATTTTAAGAAAATAAAAAATATGATGTTGTCACTTTGCTGTGTTATCATTACTTTGTTTTTAATGTTCGTTTAAATATTCATATTGCATCTTGAAATTGGTTTTAAATAAAATGCGTGCTCTTGATCAATCGTAAAGTCGGCAAGTAGAGATGCGCATTTTCCTGTCTGTCTCTGTCAGTGTCCGTCTGTCCGTACATAGCAGAGCTACAGTAGGGGGGGGGGGGGGTCTTTTTGTCTGGTTTTCTGTACATTATGGGGTTATTCCTTTGATTTTTCTTTGATCTTTTTTTAACCCCACAAGTATATTTTTAACACCGTAAGAGCGTTTTTTTACGGAATGAACCTCATCAAGAAGTGTCAAGTTGCACAGAAAAACGGACAAAAAGAACCCCCTACTGTAGCTCTGGTATGTACGGACAGACAGAGAGAAAGACAGACACTGACAGAGACAGACACAGTGGAGAGAATCAGAGTGAGAGAGATTCGCGACATGTATGCGCGAGCCGTTAGTTAATAATTTACCATTAGTGTGTTACGCGACTTGCAAACAAACTCTTTGTCGTACTTATTATTCAATACGATAAATACCTTTTATCCATGACGTGAAACTATAAATGACTTGTAAAGAAAAACACATACCATGAAGTCATTTAATGAGTATAGTCATACAAGACCAGAGCTATATAATTTAAATGCAATCTTGACGATTTCTCTCAATATGCGTTTTACGCGCAAATGAAAAGTACGCCCGAGTTTTAAATGTTATAATTTGCTGAATTCGGGCTGAATATATTCCTTAAAGGCTTGGGGCTTCTGCAGATGAGAACTGCGTGTTATCTATGCAAATACACATAAGGAGGCTTGGATTGTGTTTTGAAAATGTATGATTACATTTTGCATACATGTGTATATCATTACCAAAAAAGAAAGAAAATAAACAGACATTGACACACGCGAATTATCGGAGATGTTTGCAAAACTATCCACTTTAAGTCATGTATCATTTATCCAAATTTAGTTCAGATTTATGAAAGTCTACCCATAATTGGAACCATAGGCTTTAAATAATAATATAAATGTAAAGATTGCCTTACTGTCGTATATTTTTACCTGAATGAATGAATTGATTTACATTTACAATGATTTTCAAACAATAAAAATACAACAAAAGATACAAATAAGCTGGTAATTAACTAAGCTTCAGAACGGATATAATTATGAAACCTCAAAGTTCAATGAAAATGATCTAAAATGCATCCGAGTAGGCATACATAGTAGTAGTAGTTTATAAATGAACTACACTCCTACCATATATTAACATCTTTGGTACTGCACCGGGTCATATCATTTTTTCATCAACATATTGAATGTAAAGTCGATTTTTCCACTCATACGAATTTATTTAAGAAACCCTGGCGGATATGGTACTCGGGGACATTGGTTGACATTGGTTGATATCATTTTCGTTGTAAAAACGTGTTCACTGGCATACCTTTAAAGAAATTTGTAAATAAAGTGCTAAATATGGGACAAATCCCTGCATCGTCGACTGCAAACAGCCATATTTCAATAAATCCTGAATAATAATAACAAGGATTTTTCTAACATACATGATAAAAACCCCTTTGCATATACCACTTACCCATAAAAACTAATTCCAATACAATCAGAACGAGTAAGTATTTTTAATTTATGTACATTTGTCAAAGCGTCGTTGTTGTTGTTGATTGTATCAGTCTGTACCTATCTTTGTCAGTGTAATTCACTGCTATTATGGTCCTATTCCACTACGAAAACAAGCCCACGATTCGCTACGATTTATCACATTTATTGAATCGGGAAAATTTGCGACAGCTTTCGATTCGGTTACGACACTGGTACGATTGAGTTACGACGAATCGTGGGGTTCGGTTGAAGTCTTGCGAATAGGATCGCGACCTCACAACGTGTAGAATCTACTGCGACTGTACTACGAACGACGCAGATCGGTCACGACTAAGCTAGGACCTCACCGAACACACTCATGAATTAGGCGCCAATATCTATTGATATTGATCTTTCTTTACAATGTGACCTACATTCTTCTGGGTACATGTACATGTGTAAGAAGGCCTCCGTTTCTGTTTAGGCACCAAATCAAAAATGGAAATTCGACGAAGAGCAGCTGTAGTATTTGCACTAGAGCTTGAATATCAACACCAAGTGTATTGTTACTTATCTTCCCCCTGCCCTTGCCTTTTCTTGCAATTTTTTATTATAAACAAATTACCTGTTATTCATACAAAGCCATTACAACTGAATGACTGAAAAAAACCGAGAAGCCCTGTTTATATACCACACCCATTCTCCGAAAATCGTAACTGTTTCGTAACTAAATCGCGAGAATCTTAGCGGGCTCGCAACTCACTCTGATTGAAATCGTGAAAGTCTTGACAAAATCGTAGCTTATTCGTAGACAGATTACGTGAGCACCGATTTCCCGATTGAGTCACGAATTACCTACGATTCCATTACGACGCCCAAGAACGCTTTACGACGTTGTTACGAGTCAACTGCGATTAAATTCAGTCTTGGAGGTCCTGGTCAAATTTAACGTTTAGAAATCTGGCCACGATTTTTCGGGAGCTCACGCGTTACAGGAATCACTTACGACCGGCCCACTACTAGCTACGAATAAGTTTGGACCTTCGCCGATTGAGCTACGAATGTTTCCGACCTCAAAATATTGGAAATCGGGACAAATCGTGGGTAATCGTAGTGGAATACCCCTTTAAGCCGGGTTCAAGAACAATGGCGATTTTTGTTTTCTAATAAATCAAAATTTAGGGTTAAAACAGTTCTTGCAAAGAATTTTGAAAGAAAATATAAAATTTTGGAATCAGTGTTTAGGGGTTAGTGGTTGCATATCCATGCATTATGTGATATGCCCCGTTGTTTTAAAGGAATAGGACGCGAGCTATCCATAAAGGGGAGAAAATATTGTTTGAAAGTCTGTCCCTGATTTCTTCGGATGTAAAAACGGGCTCGAAATAATATATATTTTTACAATGATCGTAAAAGATACTCGTAAAAGATACTCGCAAGCACAACGTGTTATTGCAAGAGTAGATATATGTTTCACAATGACTAATCAGTTAGCTTTTACCATTTTTGAGACTTACTGCAGGAATGACTGGGGTAGGGTGGCTGCACAAAAAGGTCAGAGTGGTGTTCGTGCCGGTCATTAACTAATGCACGCATCCGTCCAACGAACAAGATAAGGGGTGGAAAGGATACATTATCGTAATCAGTTTGTTACAGTCAGCTGCCTAGCCCCCAAGAAATGGTCCATCAATTCATTAGACAGCCAAGAAAAGTTAAATGGTGCCAACCATAATCCCAAACATTTACAACTGTTCGCAGGAGTACACAGTCATGGTTTCGTCCATCCATCTGGCATTCAATCCAGTTTTTGTGGTAACGGCATGAATAAAAAGTTAAAAACATGTACATCATCTGATCGGCCAAACATCTTTGACATATATTGCGTTAATGATAAACAAATATATTAATTAATATGTTTGAAAACGGTTGATGCGATTGAAACATATTCACACGTTATTCACAAATATAGAAACTATGAAGTTAAAAGTAACCACAATCTTTATAAATAAACAAATGTCAATGCTAGTGTATTTTGGAAGCGAAACTGTGCATTAGAAACGTTTTCTACACTGTTATACGGACTTATGCCCGAAGGGCTTCCCGCAATGTGATTGGTTGACAGCCTTCACGTGCTCTTGTGAATACGTATACATGCGTCAGTAAAGCGGAACATATTTTGGATGTCAATTACATGCTTCTTTACAAAATGTACATTCACAGGCAATATTATGTTATTTAATAGGGCTAACGTACAGTAAGCATGCTTGCAAAATCTGCATCGTAATTACTTCCACTTTTAAAGATTCAACATTTTGTATCAAGGGTTTATTATAAAAATCATTTAAAAACAGACGCCACCGTCATCTGTTTCCTTGCAAATTTATAGTGTATGCTATTAAAGCAAATGTGATATCTTACGCAGTCTAGCTTGTATCCAATACTGTCTGGGAACAACCCACATTACCAGACAGTCTGGATTATCCCAGGTAGCATCATAAGCAACCAAACAACCTCTAAGACAGTCTGGCAATATTTTAGACTCTCACATAATGTCTGGAAATACCCATGAGGTCCCACAGACAGTCTATGGTATTCCATACAGTCACGAAACATCCCCGACTTAGAAAGGCATTCTAGAAATATTCCAGACGACAGTCATGAAGGCAGTCGAGACAATATCAAAGTAGACAGTATGTACGCCAGGGAAGATCCGGGAAAAGTCTTTGAATTTCACAGTCAGATCGAACATGCGACCCCTGAGTAAGTGCTGAGCAGGTGATTGAACATGCGACTCCTGAGTTAGTGTTGAGCAGGTGATCAAACATGCGACTCCTGAGTTAATTTTGAGAAGGTGATCGAACATGCGACCCCTGATTTAGTGTTGAGAAGGTGATTGAACATGCGACTCCTGAGTAAGTATTGAGCTTGTGATCAAACATGCGACCCCCGAGTTAGTGTTGAGCAGGTGATCGAACATGCGACTCCTGAGCTAGTGTTGAGAAGATGATTGAACATGCGAACCATGAGTTAGTGTTGAGCAGGTGATTGAACATGCGACCCTTGAGTTAGTGTTGAGCAGGTGATTGAACATGCGACCCCTGAGTCAGTGTTGAGAAGGTGATCGAAATGCGACTCCTGAGTAAGTGTTGAGAAGGTGATTGAACATGCGACTCCTGAGTAAGTGTTGAGCAGGTGATTGAACATGCGACCCTTGAGTTAGTGTTGAGCAGGTGATTGAACATGCGACTCCTGAGTTAGTTTGAGTAGATGATCGATAATGCGACACTGAGTAAATGTTAAGCAGATGAGTTAACATGCGAGCCCTGAGTAAGTGTTGAGCAGGTGATTAAACATGCGACCCCTGAGTTAGTGTTGAGAAGGTGATCGAACATGCGACTCCTGAGTAAGTGTTGAGAAGGTGATTGAACATGCGACTCCTGAGTTAGTGTTGAGCAGGTGATTGAACATGCGACTCCTGAGTAAGTGTTGAGCAGGTGATTGAACATGCGACCCCTGAGTAAGTGTTGAGTAGATGATCGATATTGCGACCCTGAGTAAGTGTTCAGCAGGTGATCAAACATGCGACACATCAGTTAGTGAATGGCAGGTGATTGAACATGCGACCCCTGAGTTAGTGTTGAGTAGATGATTGATAAATGCGACTCCTGAGTTAGTGTTAAGCTGGTGATTGAACATGCGACTCCTGAGTTAGTGTTGAATAGATGATTGATAAAGCGACTCTTAAGTTAGTGTTGAGCAGGTGATCAAACATGCGACCCCTGAGTTAGAACTGAGCAGGTGATTTGATATGCGACTCCTGAGTTAGTGTTGAGCAGGTGATAGAACATGCGACCCCTGATTTAGTGTTGAGCAGGTGATTGAACATGCGACACATGAGTTAGTGTTGAGCAGGTGATTGAACATGCGACTCCTGAGTTAGTGTTGAGCAGGTGATTGAACATGCGACTCCTGAGTTAGTGTTGAGCAGGTGATTGAACATGCGATTCCTTAGTTAGTGTTAAGCAGATGTGCGAACATGCGATCCCTGAGTTAGTATTGAGCAGGTGATCGATAATGCGACCCCTGAGTTAGTGTTAAGCAGGTGATTGAACATGCGACTCCTGAGTTAGTGTAGGGCAGGTGATTGAACATGCGACTCCTGAGTTAGTGTTGAGCAGGTGATCAAACATGCAACTCCTGAGTTAGTGTTGAGCAGGTAATCGAACATGCGAATCCTGAGTTAGTGTTCAGGAGGTGATCGAACATGCAACCCCTGAGTTAGTGTTGAGCAGGTGATCGAACATGCGACCCCGGAGTAAGTTTTGAGAAGGTGATCGAACATGCGACCCCTGAGTTAGTGTTGAGCAGATGATCGAACATGCGACTCCTGAGTTAGTGTTGAGCAGATGATCGAACATGCGACTCCTGAGTTAGTGTTGAGCAGATGATCGAACATGCGATCCCTGAGTTAGTGTTGAGCAGGTGATCAAACATGTGACCCATGATTCAGTGTTGAGCAGATGATCGAACATGCGATCCCTGAGTTAGTGTTGAACAGGTGATCGAACATGTGACCCATTAGTCAGTGTTGAGCAGGTGATCGAACATGCGATCCCTGAGTTAGTGTTGAGCAGATGATCGAACATGCGACCCCTGAGTGAGTGTTAAGCAGATGATCGAAAATGCGATCCCTGAGTAAGTGTCGAGCAGGTGATCGAACATGCGACCCCTTAGTTATTGTTGAGCAGATGATCGATATAGTGACCCCTGAGTTAGTTTTGGGTAGATGATCGATAATGCGACCCCTGGGTTGGTCTTGAGCAGGTGATCGAACATGCGACCCATGAGTTAGTGTTGAGCAGTTGATCGAACATGCGACCCCTGAGTTAGTGTTGAGCAGGCAATCGAACATGCGAGCCATGAGTTAGTGTTGAGCAGGTGAGCGAACATACGACCCTTAAGTTAGTATTGAGCAGATTATCGATAATGCGACTCCTGAGTTAGTGTTGAGCAGATGAGCGAACATACGACCCTTAAGTTAGTATTGAGCAGTTGATCGATAATGCGACTCCTGAGTTAGTGTTGAGAAGGTGATCGAACATGCGACTCCTGAGTTAGTGTTGAGCAGGTGATTGAACATGCGACCCCTGAGTTAGTGTTGAGCAGATGATCGAACATGCGACCCCTGAGTTAGTGTTGAGCAGATTATCGAACATGCGACCCCTGAGTTAGTGTTGAGCAGGTGATCGAACATGTGACCTCTGATTTAATGTTGAGCAGATGATCGATATAGTGACCCCTGAGTTAGTTTTGGGTAGATGATCGATAATGCGACCCCTGAGTTAGTGTTGAGCAGGTGATCGAACATGCGACCCCTGAGTTAGTGTTGAGCAGGTGATCGAACATGCGACCCATGAGTTAGTGTTTAGCAGGTGATTGAACATGCGACTCCTGAGTTAGTGTAGAGCAGATGATCGAACATGCGACCCCTGAGTTAGTGCTGAGCAGGTGATCGAACATGCGACTCCTGAGTTAGTGTTGAGCAGGTGATTGAACATGCGACTCCTGAGTTAGTTTTGAGCAGATGAGCGAACATGCGACCCCTGAGTTAGTATTGACCAGGTGATCGATAATGCGACCCCTGAGTTAGTGTTGAGCAGGTGATTGAACATGCGACTCCTGAGTTAGTGTTGAGTAGGTGATTAAACATGCGACTCCTGAGTTAGTGTTGAGCAGGTGATCGAACATGCGACTCCTGAAAAGGCCCCTTTAATTTCTGTAAAGTAATTATTGGTAATTCTTAAGCATTTATGTCCTGTATTATACCGATATGAAATCTCGTTTAAGGCTCTTGAGTCATATGGCCGTAAAATCTTAAATTGATTTTGCTTAATTGTGTCTTTAAGAGAAGCATACTTGTTGACATCCCGCTGTTCTACCAATTGTACAATAACAACTGGTTTAGATGGAACAATATTATAATTAACCCATTTATGCCTAGCGTTTAGAAAAAAAGGCTTTGGCAAACAGCGTAGATCCAGATGAGACGCCGCATGATGCGGCGTCTCATCAGGGTCTGCGCTGTTTGCTTAAAGGAATTTCTGTAAGAAATATTCTAAATATAGATTTTTTTTATACCAGACATCCCTAATTTTGGAAATAAATTAATCCAATTTAGAAGGATGGGAGAGTCCACTAGGCATCAATGGGTTAATAGATGTCTAGAATCACGGATGCTCATTTGATGGTCAAACAACTGGTTTTTACGAGCATTTGACATTCAGCAATATTATGCCACATCAAAAAGTTCAGCGCATTATTTTACAAAGAAAGTGTGCATCGTAACAATAAAGAGAACATGTTACACTAGTTCGGGACATCTGTGATCTACTGTGTCAATTTTTCAGGACAATCAAATAAACACGGCGCACAGTGACCTTTGAAAGTCGTACAACATGTATCACGCGCCGTGTTCGCTTTATTTCTTGTTCAACAAAAAGTACTGGACCACATGAACTTGATCTTTTGTTGGACAAAATAGCAAAATGTGAACGATACATGTAAATAACGTGATGAATTCAATGTTCGTAAGATAAAAACCGAACCAAATACCGGACCCTTGTATTCATGTATACACAGAAAAATTATTCGATATAATAGAATAGGTTTAAAAGAAAGAACACACGATCCTTTCAATTATAAACCAACTCAATGATTTCTAAGAGGAATGCTAAATAAAATAAAATAAAATAAATACTTTTCAATCAAGCAATAAATTAACTGTTAATTTCTTGAAATGCATGACGAATTAGTTAGGCCGATACCGACACGCTTACTGATAGTTGTTGCAGAACCAAAAATAATGTTTGAGTCGCGTTCTGAGAAAACTGAGAACATTGCATGTGCGTGAAGTGTCGTCCCTGATTAACCTGTATCAGGGACGACACTTTCCGCCTTAATTGGATTTTTGCTAAGAAGAGACTTCATTTAAATTTAATCTGGGACGATATTTTACGCACATGCATTAAGCCCAGTTTTCTCAGAACAAGGTTCAAATCATAACAATAATTGGGAATTTCCCAACATTGTACAACAATTGGTTATTGACTGAACAATTGAACATTATTTGGAATTGTAGTTCAATAAAACTTAACCAATCTATGCCTAGTGGACTCTCCCATCCTTCTAAATTGGATCAATGTATTTGCAAAATTAGGGATGTCTAGTATATTTATTTCTATATTTAGAATAGTATTACAGAAATTACTTTAAGCAAACAGCGGAAAACCCTGATGAGACGCTGCATCATGCTGCGTCTCATCTGGGTCTACGTTTTTGCCAAGGCCTTTTTTCTACACGCTAGGCATAAATGGGTTAAATTTTTGTTGTTCTGGTGCGACTTGTTATGAACTTTTATTACCGTTTTATTCTCGTCAATGTTTGATTTGTTTTAAAGAATAAAAATTCGTATATACACACTTAAAATAGACATGCTGCAGCAATCGACAAACTTACTGTGTTAAGATTTGAAAACAAAACAAAACATTACGATGTGTATAAAAGAAAGTTAAACTGTGCGCCTGGCTAAAAGGGTCGTTTCGTATCAGGTAAATGATTAATCGAAAAAGATAAAATAGTACGGCGTTTCTAACGCTTTTGTTTATATATAATCGGGAAAATACAAAGTTACTTTTGAAAATGACACGATGTAGGCGATTTTTGCTGAAACCTGTTGTATATTTGTTTGCTTTTTTTAATTATTCCAAATATAAAGTTTGTGTACGTTAATACGTTTAAACAAATAAAAAATACGAAAATATTATCCCCTAACAATGTAACGGGGGATGATATATTGTCAATGAGCCGTGTTTATAGAACAAATAAAACAACCTGAGGCAAATTGCAAACATTTTACTAATTAATGTTTAAAGCTTTATATTTTTTAATGTATATGTTTGTTATTTACGAAATGCCCTATGGAGAGACATATGGTAGGTCGAATTTGTATGCCACTGAAGGAAAACAGTCGATTAGCTGCTATTGAAATAAGGCATTTATTTCAAACGCCATAAAATAACCATTACATAGTTACATGTGATAAACCACTAAAACACTTTAAATTACGACATAGTGGGCGAAAATATATTGAAAACTGCATGTCGGAGAGCCCCTGTATACATGGTTATAATTTAAAGTTATCAATCACATTTAGATAAACCAAAAATGAATTGATTGGGGTATATAACAGGACCGTTGCAAGTATTTAGAACATGTTTTTATTAATGTCCACTCAGTTTTAGCAAAAAGATGACGTATATAATATCCGCTTAGTTTGCTGCTTTAATATGGGCGCAAAATGTCTGACGCAATCTTAACCCATTTATGCCTAGTGTCTAGAAAAAAAGGTCTTTGCATGATGCGGCGTCTCATTAGGATCTACGCTGTTTGCTTAAAGGAATTTCTGTAACAAATATTCTAAATATAGATGTAAATATACTAGACATCCCTAAATTTGGAAATAAATTGATCCAACTTAGAAGGATGGGAGAGTCCACTAGGCATGAATGGGTTAAACTTGATTCAACATTATGGGCGAAAAATGTCCGATGAAACCATGCAATCTTGAACGTGATTCAACATGTATATTTGTGAGGAGACACACTTCCAATCCGTGACTAATTCGCGTGACTTTTATTACTCTTATCAGTATTGGTCATAGCGCCATGGAAGGTATAAAACCAAGCGTCATCAACAGTGTTGTTATCACACCCACGGTATTCTTAGACCATGTTGTTCTTTCTATATTTGCTGTTCATGGTTTCCATGACATCAAGCCATGATCCGACGGAAACATTCCCGCACAAGGGTGAGTGTTAAAGTTTTCCAGTAAATGTTGTTGCATCCATATTCTCGCCAAGATGAACGTCCGTGTTGTTTGTGGTATATTAATTTAATATCAATTTCGATGTTCGTCATATCAAAATGCATGTGTACGTGTTGCGTGGATGCCCTATAAACACATGGATGACTCTCATAGAGAGTAAGTAATATGTACAGTCCATATAATCTAAGTAATCTATTTAACTGCTATACCTGGTGTCAGTTACATCTAATTCTTATGCTAAACATAGTAATCTACTAGTAAACTACTTTACATTTTATGCATAACATACAATTAAACGCATTACAATGTATCGTATATTTAGTCCGTGTTCATAAGCTAAAAGAACAAAGTTATTCGTACAACACACCAAAAACACATTACAATTCGATGTATATACAGTCTCAAGCTAATAAAATGTGGATCAATTTTAATTGGAGTTTTTAAATTACTATGCTTCTAGCCACACTGGATCCAAACTACCACATTTTTTGGAAGACAAACCAAAGCAGCATCACGTTCGAGGCGCACGTGGCAGCGCACGGTTACGTCGGGTTCGGTCTGACCGCCAACGCCAGCGGTGCAATGTACCCTGGTGACGTCGTTATGGGCTACGTCAGCAACGGACAGTCTTACTTTGGAGTAAGCATTTGTCGATTTGTGACTAAAGTAGCGACTATAGGTCTCGGTAGCGTACTGGAATTGTAGCCCGTCCATAGGTCCTTAGTTGTATCCCACTAGGGCATCATCAGCAAACACCCTCTTAATTCACATTGTACTGATACCATCCATGAAACGGAACTGAGTGTATCAAAAAACCGAAAGCTTTCGATGCAATCGAGGTACAACGGTTTAAACTTTACTAGTATAGAATATTAAATACTGGCAAGCTGAACATTCTTCACACATTTACAGTTACTAGTATTCATACGTGTAATCCCATTTATATATGGGTGAAATGGCACCATCCTGCATAAAAATAAGTTCTAATTAATTTTCAACTTTTAGTAAATAAGTTTTTCAACATTGACTAGTGCGACTTAAGTTAGATTGTTTGCCAGACATTTTCAGTAATATAGATTCTTCGGCATGGTGGTCTATTCGTCTAGAATTGCTGAGTTATTGTATGTTAATAGTTATTACCATATGAAAAATAACAAATATTGTATTGTAAACGGGGTTAATGAGCACAATACACGGGAGCGTGTTGAAGTGTTATTCACGTATATACAACTTGCATATCAAAGGACATCCTTGTTTTTTCTCTGTCGGCTGTAGATGCATCTAGATAAGCTAAACGGCCCGATATCTGCAATGATTACCCACATCGTAGGTGTTTGCATACCCATAAAACGGTCCATCCCCAATTGTCAATGGCACGCTATATTTATTTATTTTGTTAAATGATCGTTGATCAAATCTATAAAAGGATTCAAAACACAAAATGTCAATCGAACTCAGTAGGCCCGCCTTTGGTAATTATGAATGCTACGTTCCAAACAAATTGCATTTCAATACGTTTTCATCGAGAGCGGATGAGGACCATCAAAACAATAGTATTTTTTTATTTAAAAAAAATTGAAGCGGTAAATCTGTCCATCTTTTTTCCAGGAAAACTTCACAAATTGTAGGCAATTATTACGTTTGATACATATCATGAGAGTTAACTAGTCAATCTACAAATGTAACCTCGTTAATACCAACTTATGGCGTTTCAAGCTATGCAAAATTCAATGTATGCATGTGTATGTATTATATGTGTGTGTATATGTATATTTTATATTTCCATGTTTATGTGGTATACTTCTGTATATAAGTTACATAAAGCCATATATGTTAATGGTAAAATCCTATATGGGTATGGAACAATGTGTGTTGTATAATTCCATACATGTCTTCGATTTATGAATTTATGTGTGTTGAAACATGGTCAATAGGTAAGGTTACACTAATTCCAAATCCCGTTGGGTCCTGTTATAAATCTGCCAATTTTAAAGGCATGTCCTAGCCTTTAATATACATCAAATTTGCCAAACCTGGAATCACTTTAAAGACGGATTCTTTTCCAATTACAAAATACCTTCTCGCACATTCTAAGAAAATATTGATCCCCCAAATACAAGCACTCTCGGAAACCAGGATTTCGGGATTGCGATTCCGACAAAAGCAACGTTTTTCAATAAACGCACCCAGAGCGTTCATCTTCCAACGTATTTCCCAAGGATATGCAACACTCTCTGTTGACAGACACAGCATACAGGAAATAACCACAAAAAGAATGGGCGAGATCGCTTAATGGCGTTTAAATCAGAAAGAAAATTAAGTACAGTATTCAGAAATAAGCACTATTTTCCAAACAGGAATACACAATGTTGTAATGGATTGTAACCTAAACTATTTCCATGAGGCAAATTATACAACATTATATGCCATATATATGAAAACTGTACAACAGACATATGGAAATACTGTATCCAAATATGTTTACATATACTTTATACAACATATATATACAACTATACCACACAAACATGGAAATATAGAACAAACATATCACACAACTACAAAAACCTTGAACGTTTGACTCGCCATAAAAACTTAGCCTCCAAAATGTTAAGTGAATGAAAATATATGGCTTGTTTACACAGGGAAACGAAATTGTCATATTTTAAACCTAAGCATTACAATATTCGTGCATCAAATAAAATTCAAGCTGTTTCAATGTACGTCATAAATTTAACATAAGTTCCAATTTTAACACATTACCATTTTATACAATTCTTGTCTTAAAAGTGCTGATCAATTTAATTTAGTGGGAACGATAAAAGATAACTAATTTAGAAACTTGCGCACGTACGTTTAAGAACTAAAAGTAATTTGTTTAGTTCAGCGATTGCGGTACATGATCCCACCAATAAGGCCAGCTGTTGTCTCGAATTTGGTCGGTTTTGCAATTCTTATTTTAGATAAGACTTCAATTATCTTGCTCCATCCTTGCCCATTTTGCTTGATGGGGTTCCAAAATAGTCGTCTTTGACGTACTACATACGCCGACATATACTTATTAATTGCTTTCAGGACTACCATACCGATCGACATGGACAGCCGATTCGTGACGGGTCACAAGATTGGACCCTGCTCCTCGCCACCGAGGACAACGAGGGAACCATTATGAAGTTTAGCCGCGCTTTGCACACACGCGACAAACCAGACGACATAGATATCAATGTAAGTCCATCTCACCCATATCCTCACAAATCCCACATCGGCGCACACGCATCATAAACCATGCAAGTAGATATTAATTTTTGTCAATCTCATCAAGTACAGTATAAAGCGAGCACATATTTCATCAAAACGTTTGGTATAATATGGGCTGGGGGTGTATCCTTACCCTTTTTTCGCAGTTTACCAAAGACCATAAGTCGCTTCCTCCAGTACCGAATGAACTAAATTGTTTTAAACAGCGTTTAAGATGTTTGTATAACTGTGGCTTCTGACCTTGCATTTTACGCAACTGTTTGAACTCGGCTTATATATAATTTGAACACATGTTTTGGTAGAGCTTACTGTAGATTGGGCAAGCAAAGAAACACCAAAGTGTACATAAGGTTAACGTTTTGTCGTATAAGGAAAACTGCCACTCCCATTAAAGCCATGTTTAAACGGGCCGAATCCATGTTCAAACTCGACTGAGACATCAGTAGAATACTCTGAGAATGTTCCATTAAGATTTGACACAACATGTGACATCCAATATGTTCACACGGTTTCACTATAGACATATCAGGAAAACTTCCCCGACCCATGTCCGCCATTTTTCTAAAATTGTACCGGATTCATTTTCGAACTTCGCCGAGTTATTATAGGAACATGTGTTCTGAGTTATTTTCATGAACATTGGGCAAACAATTTGAATTCTAGTGTTCACGTGGTTTTACTTAATCCATATGAGGGAAACTATCCCACCCCTGGCAACAAAATTTTTCAATGAAGGGAAAAATTATCAAACTAATCACAAATATAATGCCGTTAATCACGGGCGTCACCTCTTTTTGCGATGCATTGATAAATGAGCCATTGCTTCTTCCGTGGTGGCGCTTAGCCCCGAAGGTTGTGAAAATTCACAGATAAATCTAGGATGCGTAAGTTTTATATTTTTTTCAACATATTTCGCATTATTTAAAAAAAGTCGGGCAATGGAGTGCGATTCAGCGAAGATTAATTCATCAACTCATGTACAGAAACACACAAGTACAACTCATTTGCAAACGTTAGGACCTTTGTGAGTTGTGTTATGGTGGTGTTTGTAAAAGCATATCGAAGTTTTGGCCTGTGTTACGAGCAAATTTCCATGCGATAAAAACGCCAAGGACATCAAATGATTAATGTGAACATATACAAGTTGTTGCATGCACAAAACATCGGCTACTAGTCGGTCTAACAGATATTTTGTATTTTTCCAATAGAGATTGAGCCAATGCCAAGGAGGTGGCGCTAATGACAAGAGGTGGCGCCAAACTACACGTTTTCATCTGTTCTAATTTTCTTTACCGACCGTACGTTTTTTGTGACGTATTCCAGGTTGGATACTCGATCTTTTTTCTTTGTTGGATGATAGTGAAATATCATCGAACAAGTTAAGTCCACATACTTATGAAGAAACATGACTGTGTTTCAAAAAGATTTTGATGTTTTCGGTCATTGAATATGCTATAAAACTGAAAAGTAACTTGAGTATAATACGCAAGTTAACGATTAAATATCCTAATTTTTTGGAAAAGTTAGTAGGGACAAACGATATATTTTAGCCTTATTAAGATTCATTCACTTTTGCCTTTAAGCGAATTAAGGTTTTGGATTAGGGGACAAATATCATCGTTTCAAGCAGAGGTTACATCTTCAGATTATTTCGTGAATTATCTTGCTGTATAAACACATTTGTTGTAGAAGAAATATATCGAGAATGTTGAGAATTGTGTTATTGGATTTTTTTAGTATTACATATTTTTGGTTTAGATCGTCCAATATGATTTATTCAGGTTGCCGACATCTTAATTGAGTTGGTTACTTATATATTTTCATCTTGTTTTTTAATAGAATGTGTATATTTTCTGTAGCTATTTGGGTTAACGTGTATACGTTGAAGCAATAAAAAGAAATATGAAAAGGAACATTGTAAGGCATGTGCTGATTCATATATCGTGCATTGGCGCAACCTCCTGTCCTTAGCACCACCTCCTTGGCATTGGCTGTTTGTAAATCACGTGACCCTTGGGGCGTGGCAAGCTTTGACCCCAGGGACATGATTTGCGGCAAATTACTCTTAAGAAGGCGATCATAATTTTAAATTGTTGCATTTCAGAGCGGTATAAGCCACGTGATCTGGTCGTATTCTCGTGAAGACCCCATTGCACCCACAAACTACACTTACCACAGAGCACTCAGGGGCAGCATGGACCTTGAGCTCGTTTCAGGTGGAGGAACACCCGTGGGGCGGGCGCTGCTTTGAGATGGATCATGCTGTGAATACGGAAATGAATTAAATCACATGTGCTAGTATTAAACTGCCTTGACTTGATTGATTGTGATCGTGTGTGCCATTTTCAAAATCAGAAATTGGCGAAATTAAGTGCTGACGAAATAGTCCGCTTTTGAAAAATGACGAAATTTCGTTCTGACGCAAATAAATGGTTGAACAGTATGAAGATACGGTTATGAACCGCTAAATACCATGAGTACTTTAACTATATCCATATAATAAGTATGTGCAAACTTCAAGAGTACCCTGCGACCTTGACCTTTTGTTCTTGCTGGAGGGACGTCCAATAGCTATGAGAACACGTATGCTAATTTCGAAATCCTTGCATGCACAACCAATTATGAGCCTGATATAAGTATTATCACACACGCAGGGTAAACACCAGTGGTGTCTTAGCTTTGTGACTTGTATACCCAACCACAACGAACTTCCTGCACATATTTCACCTGGTTAGCTGACACAGAAGATGTATCCGTTGAACTTGTTAATGCCCATGCTTTTTAGTAATTTTACAATATCTCAGTTTGAACATTGTATCCCCAACCACAACAAACGTCCTGCTCCGGTTAGCTGACAAAGATGTATCTGTTGCACTTGTTTATGCCCATGTCTTTTTAGTAATTTAATTCTTTTTACAATGTCTTATAGTTTGAACATTTGAACATTTAAACAGACTGGCCCTTGACAAACGAAACCAGAAAAAGTTCATTGCTAAGCAGCAAGTATTTTTGGTATCAAAACACAGCCTTCGGTATTTACTCAAGTGATATATATACCGGCAACGATATACAATATTCCTGTTATTTAATTATCTCTCTGCAATCAATAAAAAGCAACTTTTTTAACCTTTTATGAACAGCCTCACACATATTGTTTTGCCCTGTCAGTTTGTTGTTTTTTTTTGCATGAAACTTTAACATTGGCCATAATTTTTGCAATATTGATGATAGCAACTTGATATTTGGCATGCATGTGTATCTCATGACGCTGCACATTTTGAGTGGTGAAAGGTCATCCTTCAAGGTCAAATATATGGGGGACATAGTGTTTTACAAACACATCTTGTTTTTTTCATGTATCGGTCTACAATACAGGTTGACTTTATCGGAAGAGTAACGTGATTTGAAAACCATGACAAAAGCATGCAGATTGGGCAAAAATGTGTGAGTTTTGAGATGTCCTACTACAACTACATAAGCAAAACTTCCCTTTCCTATCTAGAATTGGTTTTCATCAGAGCGGAACCATTTTAGAAATCAACTAAGATATTATTGAAGCACAAATAATGATCTGAGCAAGTTTTATGCTATAAGAATAAAGACTTCTAGAGTGTTACCATTAAAAAATAATCCGATCTTTGTGAACCATGCTTTTTTCGTAACACACCGGTACCATTTTTGAATTAAGCGGAGGTAGTATAACAAATTTGTTTTGCAATTTCCATAGTGGGTAACAAAGTTTTGCTTTCGCTAAATATATGGAAAAGCACCACCCTTTGGTTGGAATGTTTTTAAAGACCAAAACCGTTTTCTAAATTAGATGAGTAAAAAGACCACATGGTTTGCGCAAGTTAAATGGTTATTGGGTAAACAAATGTGTCTATCCTCATGCTTAATCTGCTGTCAGCAACTCAGTTGTTGTTTTAAGTACAAAAAATGCAATTAACACGGCCCTGGGAATTTGGCCTTTCAAGATGATCAAAACGACCGAAACCTCAGTAGTATAACAGTAGAAATAATCTTGAATTTAACCCTTTACCACTTACATACGTATTTTGACGCGTGTGTAGTTCCTCAGAAAAATAAATTTAATTAAAGAACTTTCTTACTAGATTGAAGTTTTAAAGGCTTCCTTTCCAACCCTTCGATACTGATGAGCAGCAAACAGCATAAAACCTGAACAGACTGCGAGTTCCTCTCTCGCAGGCTGTTCTAGTTTTATGTTGTTTACACATAGCCATTTCACTTTGCCTCTGAGTGAGAAAGGGTTAAACATGTTCAAAGGTTTTGTCAATTAATGTTCATTAAGGTCATGTAATATTTTATTGCAAAGTAGTTGTGCGCAAGTTAAACAGAGTCGTATTTATAAAACAATAGGCATAAATCTGCTAAAATTGCAGGTCAGAGTTACGGAACTTGTTTAGTGACCTCACAAAAAGATCCCAAATATGTATACTTTTCAATTGAATATCTGTAGGAGAAACAGTGGTATGGAATGGTGCACATTAACCTAAAACTAATTTCTATGTAAAAGGGGAAAAAAGCTCGCTCAGTGGCCTAGCACCATGACCCCAAACAAGTATAAAGTTTAAACTGAATGCCTGTAGTTGAATCAGCAATCTGAAGTTGTGGCATGTTTACCTTAACAAAATTTCAATCTATAAAAGGGGCATAATTCTGCATAAGTACAGGTCAGTTACTTATTTCGAAACACAACAGGGAGGCATAATGCTGCTACATTGAAAGTACAAACTTTGATATCACACAATTTAACCGGAACACATGCGTGTAGTTTCAATCAAATCTGTACAATAGAAACAATGATATGGAGATGTAGCATATTTCCATTCAAATTATTGGTTGTAATTATATCTCGGCCGAGTTTGAAAATGGTTCCGGTCTTTTAAAAAACAGTCCAAACATCACACAATCTGCTCAAAACAGTTCAGTTTCGTTGAGTCTAAGGAGAGCGACATAGTGCCTTAGCCCTCTTGTTTATAGAAACGTACAATAATTTAATTTTTATTTAATTTTTTATTTAGCTTTATTATATGTCAGATCTTCAAAGGCGATTGATCGGCCGTTACCGTGACACTGTTATCTGCGTACCCCTGTCCACATTGAACCCCAGCCTCGATATACGTGTACCAGACATCTATTCCAATAAAAAAAATACACAGGATGAAAATTGAAAACGATTGTAAACACGTGAAACAAGAACAAATATACAAATACAGAGATTGTTTTTGCGATGGTTTTAGACGTTTATATTTACAAGGTGAGCCTGGCAGCGGAAAATCGTATTTTGGTGCCGAATTAGTTCAAGATTGGAGTAATGTTCAAGCGCCAATCGTGAAATCTACAAAAGAACAAATGTTGTTTGGTGACGTTGATACCCTTCAGAAATTCAGGTTTCTGTTTTTCATCTCGTTGTGCGATTTGAGAGAACAGATACGTATAACGCAGCTGATTATTACCCAGCTCATCTACAAAATATATGCGGAAGACGAATGGGAGAGTGCGTACAAACTGGTCTTAAACATTATGAAAAATGTAATGTTTCTCATCGTTCAAGACGGGTTGGATGAGTGGCCATGTAAAGAAGCTCTGCCTTCCGTGGACGGAATTCATAAGGACCATTGCATTTTACTCACACCTTCTCGACCATGGAAACTCGCTGATGAACGTATCAGGAATTCACAAAATGACATTCTGTTTGATCTGGAGGGTATAAGCGATCCTAAACGAATTCAACGAAAAGATACTACGATGCCCACTTGACAAATCAAATGATATAAAAAAAAAACGTGAAGCTGTTTAAAAAAACTCCTAAAATGTCGCAAACTTAAGTCAATATCATCTTCGCCTATGCTGAACACACTCGTCCTCTGTACCTGGGTAGATGATAGAGCTGAGCGTCTCACCGGATCGTCACTGTGTGAACTGTACACTACCCTGCTTGAAAATCTGTGTAAAAAGCTAACCCACAAATAAGTTCTTATAATCAATGCCACATATCAACAATAAAATGCTCTGCTCTCAAGAAATATTTTAGACCCAACATGAAACATATAGATGCCATTGCCAAAGCTGCGTTCTTTTTTTGTTTTCAAATTTTCAAATGAAAAAGAATCATCACTAGTGTTTAACGTCAATGACATGATGTCGCATTTGTCTGAAACTGCTAAACAGTTCGCACTAGATTCAAGATTATTATCTAAAAGAAAGGGTAAAAAAGTCCTGATCAGACATCGACGTTTGTCCATTAAACCACCCAGGAATTCCTACATGAACTGCTTTTCATATCTATAGGAATGCAGACGTATTTGAAGACGTCATTTCCGGATATCTCAAACGCCATGACAATTCATATCGTGATATATCTCAATTGTTTATATTCCTGTGTGGCATTAACATCTCGGCAGCGAATAAACTATCAAAAAACATCATCAGCATAAAAAGGTTAAAATCTCCGTTCCTATTAGACTAATAAGGCAGGCAGGCCAAGGACAAGTATTTGTTATATTGTATTCAATGTATGATTTGCCGTCCGGACGGTATATCGTAATAGTGAGGTCGCGCACATAGCGTTCGGTGGCGGCCTCTGGAAGTCGGCCGTCGCGTTACACATGCAAGATATATCAAATTCAAAAGTTTACTTGTATGTCAAACAACTCAAACACATTTAAATTTATGTTACACGATTACTGTTAATGTTTAAGTTCAGTGATATTACGGCTGCCATTTTGAGCAGACAAAAGGATCCAACAGATGGGAAGCCAGTATAACAATAGAAAGGATTTGTTTTCTTTTTTCTTTTTTCTTTTTTTTCCAACATTTTATTTTGCAAACAAGTACATATACAATATAAATTGTAACAATTATGATTTGCAATATGACACAACACAAAAAAGCAAGCATGTTATGCGACCAACTCATATCTTAAGTTATATATAGTTGTGTTTGGAAAGGAAAGCATGTACAAATTACATTAAGAGAAAAAAAACATCTTCCAATTTGAAAATACAACAAAAGAATGTGTACATCGTTGTATCAGATGAAAAAAGCATAGAGAGGCGGTAATGGTTACAAATAGTAACACAGAGTATATAAAAAGGAAAAACAACAACATCTTTCCTTGTTAGAAGACAACAAAGAATGTGTACATGTACATGGTAATAACATTTTATAAAGGCACAGAGAAGCAATAATATGTGCATATTGTTATAGTATATATATTATAACACAAAGTACATAAAAGGAAAAACAACAACGTCTTTCAGTCAGTGAGAAGACAACAAGGAATGTGTAATAACATTTTAGAATGGTGCAGAGAAGCAATACTAGATGCATATGGTTATAGTATATAACCCATAGGTCTTACATTTTATTTGAATAACGGTACGCTTTTAATAGCAGCAGTAAACAATGCTTTAAACTACAACAATCATTAGATTAAATTCTAAGTTTGTGAGAACATAGCTTAAACTGTTCCCACTCACTGTCAAAGGAATCTAACTTACTTTGTGAAATCGATATTTTTCTCAAGTTGTCATATTCATACTTAGTGTATATCTTTGCTCCTGTTATGCTTGGAATGCATATATTCATTTTACACTTGTACAAGTATAACTTAATAAACAAAATAACATTATTTAAGGCTTTAGCAGACATACTTTAATATCCAAGTAGAAAGATGGAAAGAAAGGAAAAGACTGTTCTGGTAGCATTTCAACAATAATTGCTTTAGATATATGACATTCCCAGAATAAATGTTCTAAATTTTCCTCACTTTGTTTACAAAATTAACATAATGGGTCATCAATAATTTTCATTTTATGCAAATAATTTTCATTTTATGCAAATTGATTTGTTTTCCTGTTGCTTACATATATATACTTACGAGTGAATACCTAAAGCATGTAATTTAAACTGTAGTTTCACAATTAAAGCACTCGACCATGGGTGCTTATTATCAAACTGACTTCATAAATACTTATGAAGGACTGTCGCTTTACTTATGTATAAACATTAGGAGAATAAACCCGTTTGAATGTGAATACATATGATCTATTTGGAGAAATAAACGTCATTCGATGACCCTGGTATTCAGATTTATTGAGAAATAGATTGAAGGCATCCATGTCGTTCAGCGACAAGAACGTCACCCGAAAATTTAAGCTTTTTCGTTGAAACAATATTTTAAATTGAGGTTAAGCAAACTTTTAGTATTAATAGACAACGCATCTACAATATACAGTTAAAGAAGTGACACAATGTATGCTCTGAAACAGGTTGTTATGGTGTCTCAAAGAAGTTCTTATTGTCATTTCTGCTTTTGTCCGCAAAGCTGTTAATTATGTATACAAGAAACATTAAAATATCATTAGATTTAAAAAAATGGCCGATAAATTATTTGGAAATGAACAGACGGGAATCCCTTGCCCCTTAAGTCTACGTGTCCGATAAAAATTATCAGTCTCTAGGCACACCTGAGATTGTCGATGAAAGGTGAAATCGATGAACTCCTTGTCGGCAATGTTTTATCAACAGAGGGGCTTATCACGTGATAGTCAAGATGGCGACGTCAAACCCGAGACAGTTATTTGTCGCCGTTTTATACCCTTTATTACTTCTGTTTATTTTTTAATGACGCTCACTTTCCAGCCATATCAGTAAAATGGTGATAAACGTTTATTTCGTATTTAAATTCGCTTTATTTCTCGACTTTACTCCCCGCAAATTTTCTTAGCGGAGCCCTAATTAGGTCATCCCGCTAAGAAATTTCGCACCGAGAAATGTCAAGATATAAAGCGAATATCACTATGAAATAAAAGCCAGTAACTTTCTTCCTAATATGGCTGGAAAGCGGGCGGAATAAAAATAATAATACATGTAATATAGGGTATAAAACGACGAAAAATACCTGCCTCAGCATGGACGTCGCCATCTTGTTTGTCACGTGATAACCTCCTCTGATCAATATTCGGTCTTCATCATATACTCTCTGGCATGAGATTTGTGAACAATGAAATGTTTTCTAAACGCATTCCTATGTCAGTCATGCGAAAAATTATCAAAAAGTGTTTCGTTTTTCATTATTTTTAAAGTATGTGTTGAAGTTTGCCAATGAAAAAGAAAACATTTAGTTTTACTTATTGTAATTAAATGAATCATCTAATTAAACTATTTACTGGCCCTTTAGTGTAATTGTACTTGTAACATAATCAGTGCAGTGTATTAAAATCATAGTCCAAAGTATTCTTTGGTATTTAACTTAGCTGATAAATTCATATCTTTATTGTTATTATCTGAGTTTGAAATAAATATGCACTGTAAACAATCTGACACTAGAAATGTTGCAAGATAAATGTTGCCGATAACCCAATGCGCCCGGTGAACGTCCTAACATTTAACCTATTTATGCATATATGGTGATTTTACGAGACGCGATCATTCATGTGATTAGGGTGAAGTGAACTTAACATATTTGTAATAGTATCTATATTTTATCAATTGTTTTTCCAATTATAGAACATTGGGTTATTTAATCAAATTGTCATTCCTTAACATTTGATATACAAACAAAGCATCTGCCCTATCGGCATTAAATATTACTGTGCATGTATATTCAGTCTTTCGGTTGATTCGCATTGCATACTTTTTTACACACTGACCCCAATACTGATAACACATAGACTCTTCTATAATGATTTTCAATTAAATGGATCCGTAGTTCACCATGTTTTACCAAGTAATCTCCCTTACAAGGCCAGTTTATCATGTTAAACTGGAATGATTTCTGATGTATATTCACGGTTTTTAGAAGAAGCTCTCATATAAGTTTTTTTTACTGATTTGGAAATCATCGTTAGAACGACGCCATTTGCAAAAGAAGAAGAAGAAAACATTTCCGGAAGGTGATTTTGATTGGAGGATTGTGAAACGACATCAATAGACATGGCTCGTTTAAAAAAATGCTCGAATGAAAGCGGTTATGGTTTTCAATGTAATTTAGGCTACAAATTAACACGAATATCAGAAATGACCCTTGGGAAAACCGCGTATCCGCTGAAAATCACAGCACTGAAATTAATGTAAAGATTTGCGAACGAAATAACGAATTTGCTTACTGTGATGATGAGATAATGATGATTATAGTTATTATGATGAAGATGTAGAAGGAGAAGAAAAGATACTAATACTGATTTTTTAAAATTGGCGATTATAATGAAATAAAGATTAAATTGATCATGTTGATAGTGAGGATGACGATGATTAAACAGAGGAGGAGAAGAATGCTTCTACTGCTGCTGCTGATGATGATGATGCTTCTGATGATGACGATGATGATTATGATTATTATGATAATTATGTTGATGACGATAATGATGATGATGTTGATGATTATGATGATGATGATAATGATGATGATGATGATGATAATGATGATGATGTTGACGACGACGACAACGACGACGACAACGACAACGACGATAAAGATTATGATGATGATGATGATGATGAGGATGTTGATAATGATGATCATGAGGAAGAGGAGGAGGATAAAGAGGAGAAGGAGAAGGAAGAAAATGAGGGGAGGAGGTTAAGGATTATAATGATGATGATGATGATGAGGTGGAGGAGGAGGAGGAGGAGGCGGATGATGATGATGATAATGATATGATAATGATGAAGTGATGATGATGATGATGATGATGATGATGATGATGATGATGATGATGATGATGATGATGATGATGATGATGATGATGATGATGATGATAATGATGATGATAAAGATCATCATCATCATCATCATCATGAGGAAGAGGAGGAGGAGAAAGATAATGAAGAGCATGAGGAGGAGGAGGAAGAAGATGAGGGAGAGGAGAAGGAGGTTAAGGATTATGATGATGTTGATGTTGATGTTGATGATGATGATGATGATGATGATGATGATGATGATGATGATGATGATGATGATGATGATGTCTTTAATGCCCGATCGAATGAATAAAAATTATCTAATATGTGTGCATGTGCACCTCGGCTTATTTGCATGCTCGTTTGCGAAGTGTAATAAGTTTGATGGCCGACGAGAACAGAACAACAACACGAATGGTCTTCTTGCACGAGAAAAACAAACCTGTCTTCACTTGCGTACATATATCAGGCATAGCGTTTGTTTTCATTAAAACGTCTAATGTCAATATTTTTACCAACTTACTCCATTGCGATTACGTACTGAGAAATTCGTGTTAAATCCGGTGTTGATGTTTCTGTTAACAGCACACAAGACGTTTGGGTATGTTCGAAAAAAGTTGTTTGCAACGTTATAACACCCGTTTGTGTACATACAAGTTTCTTAAGTAAGCACAATGGTTTCGTGAGTAATGCTTTTTATTTTATATATCTCATATTCAAGTACCGATTTTGTAAATATAACGGTTCTGTTTTATTAGTTTCTGATATATATTTTATTGCACAATTTGAAAAATAAACACAACTCATAAACCAATAAGATTTATGAAAACACTGGAGATAAGTTAGTTTCTTTGATCACTAAAGCTGTGACTTCCTTTACATCAGCCTCTGTTGCGGAAGTAACAGCGTCACGCCCTTCCAAGGTATCGGCAACGTGGTCCATCTTTTCGCTATTTAGAAATGAGGTCCAATCAGTAGAATTAAGAAGTTGCATGTACTTGTTGTAGTCGCCATCTTTATAGAGCCAGATATGACGCCTGAAACAAGACTGTGCTGATTAGGAGAGTTTCAAGACATAGATAATAGGGCAGTGGAAACGTGTGAGATTTGGTATAAAGGGATCTTCAACAAAGCTGGACAGGACGTCCCGTGAGTGTTTGACAAACAAAACATCTATGTGAGAGATTGTGAGTGTTCAGTAATGTCCGCTGGGGGAATTTATCAGTTGTGCTGCATTGTAGGAGTTTATCAATCTGCTAATTTATTACGTGTTTTGCTTGAGGATCATATCATACCAATCTAAAAACTTCCAAGAAGTGCGGGAGGTTAAGATCTGCAGAAACTATAAGTTGTCAAAGTAGTAATGAATATCCAACCTTCGCAGGAAAATGTTCAATTGTAAAAAAATAATATTAATATTAACACGTCGAGTCAATTGTCAATTCATGTTGTATTTACAATTATTATAAGTAACGCGTTGTCTCTTCATAGTGATTAAGAATGATCGAATGCCAAAGTGTTCGCATGCTCTTGGGTGGAAACGATTTTTCTGTTGCAAGCCCCAGTGAACTTGACCTTTGACATGTTGACCTAATCATCTCGTATTCTTCACAAGTACAACTAGCAAACCTATTTAGATGTTGGCATGGCAATTCATTTTCCGGAAATGAATATTTTACGTTGCAAATTCCTGTAACATTGGCCTTCATTATATGTACGTAGTAGGTAATAATCTTTCTTTCCTAACAACTTTATAACATCTGCCATAGAGGCAGGTGCTCGGGAGTTGACTGCTAAGACCATCATTGGGAAAGAGGACATCGAATCGGCTGTTATTACTGGAATGGACACTATTGATTCAGCGACAGTAGCTAGTGCGCGGGAATTTTCGACACATCTACGGGAATTACAATCTATTAGCAACAAGGTCAAAAAAGATCTTACAGGCATCAAGACACAAAAGGAGGTCGAGGATTTCACCCTGCAATGCAACGGTAAGCAACAAACAACATCCAAGCAGTACACATGTCTAGCTGTGTGAGTATATTATCACAAAGGCATAAACTGTTGGTAATATTCGGTTCGCGGTATTTTGAAGTAAAAATGTGGCATTTGTGATATATAGAGGTAAAAAGACCATTCATTAATTATATCATTCTGACTAGGCATCTTGAGATTTCACGTTACAATTCGTAAGACATCATGCTGACAATGATACACATGCATATCCACTCAGTTAGATAAGAATACCGGTTATTTTGGTATTGTTATAGTTAATAGTTCTTTTTTGTTAATTGCATACGTTTCAACAGTTTTTTTCCTATGATTTCCTATGGAATTATTTCGGACAATATCGGACAACAACTTGCCTCAATTGCAAAATATTAAAGTTTCGTTCAGTGTAGATATCTTTTTCCGTCCAATAAAAGCAACTCAATAATCGTGCAGAAATAACGCCTGTCACATTGCATCTTTAAAATGAATACATTTTGTATAAAAATGTCATATTTCTAAAGGTAATTATGCAGAACACACGAAACGTCGTAATTTAAGTACATACAAAAATAACTGTACAATTGAAAATATTCGTGGGACCTGCAGTTAGCTTACTTTATCAGTAAGTCGAATTAAGGACCAGAATTACTCAAATCCGACGTGATTACATTGGCTACATGCAAATAAATGCAATACATGACCAATTAAGTTTCTATTAATTATTTGAAACTTAAACATGAGTTGTTTTTATTTACTTGTATACTGGTCTGTTTAATAGTGTTTTTGTTCTAAAGGCATACTTAAATAAGCATGATAAGTTTTCCGGATTCATGGGTCTCAATTCATGCATTAGTACATTCTACTCGAAGTTTCTCAGTATTGTTAATTATGGTTATAACGATCTTAATGTAGATAATTGACTTTTATTAAATAACACAAAAAATAGATAAGGAAAGATTTTACTTGACAATGCACTAGCCACATTTAACCCGACATGGAAGGTAATCAATGCGGCGAAATTGACAAACTCCTCTAAGCGGTTATCTGTCTTATAAGCTAACGTAACAACTTCAATCAAATGGTAACGATCATGAGTGTAAACCTTTTCTTCTTATTTAAAGAAAATAAGAGCAATTCTCTAGACATGAATACTTCGCCTATATGGTTTGCTCAGAAAAATGCAAAATGGATTCCGGTTAGAAAAATATGAATAAAATCATACTCAACCAAATTACTTGACCGTTTGTCCTTCCGTCCGTCGGGTTTTTGGTAGAGCGTTACACAAACTGACGCAGCGCTGTTGCATTATTAAAGGGGATTTTTACTTGTACGACACAAATGCCCGACTGTCAGTCTTGTGCCTGTATTTCCGCCTGCCTGACTTGCTGTCTGCCATCCCGACCGAACGCCAAAACGTCCGTCCGTCCGTCAGTCATTCATTCATTTAGTCATTCATTAAATCATTCATAAATTCAGTCATTCATTTATTCAGCCAGTCAGTCATTTAGTAATTTATTAAATCATTCATTCATTCAGTCAGTCAGTCAGTAAGTCAGTCAGTCAGTCCATCAGTCAGTCAGTCAGTCAGTCAGAGTCAGTCAGTCAGTCAGTCAGTCAGTCAGTCAGTCAGTCAGTCAGTCAGTCAGTCAGTCAGTCAGTCAGTCAGTCAGTCAGTCAGTCAGTCAGTCAGTCAGTCAGTCAGTCAGTCAGTCAGTCAGTCAGTCGGTCAGTCAGTCAGTCAGTCAGTCAGTCAGTCAGTCAGTCAGTTTCATGTATCGGTCTCTATGTATTTCAAAATGTCTATGCTATCTGTCTGTTTTAAGCTCACCTGAAAGTGTAGTGCTCATTGGGAGCTATTAAGATAGCCTAATGAAAGTCGTCCGTCAGTCACGGAATCAAACACGTTCAAATGATTCCAAGTCGTTCCGTTGCTTTGCTAATTCATATTGGGCCTCTGCTCAGTTTGTTTCTGATGTCAAAATTTGCCACGCCCAGGGGATAAGTGTTTTATTTAGCTTAAGAGTGAATTAGTTTATTGGTATTCTTCTTTGAAACCACAAGGGTAAGTGGTTTCATATCGGGTGTGTACACTTTTGTCTGTTAATTTATATTCTTAGTTTTAGTAAAATTATACCCCTGTGGTTGAAACTTACCATGCCCAAGGGTCACATGATTTGCACAGACTAATACGGTAATAAACTTTAAAAAACGTGTTGTCTGAAACATCAAGTGTTCTGTTTTTCGTATTTGGTATGCGACATCGACTGATGGTCCTCTGCTATTTCCTTTGGGTCAAAATATGCCTACCCATTGAGTACCTGTTTTCATCGATGTTCATAATGAAAACTTGAATTTTGTTCGAATGTTGTCACATTCCTTATGAAATCTGTGTCACCCAAAGTAAAACACAAAGATAAAAGCCACATAAATGACATTAACATAACAAAATCTGCACATACAGTTAATGTTTCTAAATGCATTTAGACTCTCTTCTATCTGTTTTTGTGTCTTCTTGTTTGTTCGTCCGTCGGATAAACGTCTTTCTGTCTTCCTGACTGTCCGTGTCTCCCTTCGTCCGCAATCCCTCCCGACTGCCTTCACTTCTTTCATATGAAAATGATTGTATCAGGTAAGCAGACTCTAGAAGTCACATTTTGTGTCAAATCTTTATGAAGCCATGTCAGAATATATATGCTATTAAGATATCTCGGCTTAGTTAAAAATGCTTTTGGTCGATTTGAAACATGTCTGCTAGTCTGCTAAATGAAGGGCTGTTTTCCTTTAATTGCTTTAGTGAAATGTCTTCAATTCACATATTTGGCAAATCATCACCAAACTTGCACAAAACATTTGTTGTAATTATATCTCGGCCGAGTTTCAAAATGGTTCCGGTCGTTTAAAAAAACTGTCCAAACATCACACAATCTGCTCAAAACAGTTGAATTTCTTTGATTCTCAGGATAGCGACATATATATATAGGGCCTTAGCCCTCTTGTTTATAGAAAAGTCCAATACCTTAATTCGTTAAGTTATTTAGCTCTATTATAATTTCAGATTTTCTAAGGCGATTGATACCGTGACACTGTTATCTGCGTACCCCTGTCCACATTGAACCCTAGTCTCGATAAACGGGTACAGGACATATATGCCAATCCAAAAATACACAGGATGAAAATTGAAAAAGACGATAAGCACGAAACACAAGAAAAGATATACAAATACAGTGATTGCTTCTGTGGAGGTGTTAAACGAATATATTTACAAGGTGAACCTGGCAACGGAAAATCTTATTTTGCTGCCAAATTAGTTCACGATTGGCGTAATGTGCATTCGCCGATCGTGAAATCTACAAAAGAATAAATGTTGTTTGGTGACTTTGATACCCTTCAGAAATTCAAGTTTCTGTTTTTCATCTCGTTGCGCGATTCGAGAGGACAGACAAATATATCACACATGATAAAAACCCTCAATTATTACCAAAAGTGCATCATCTCCGGTTATAAGGAGGCTGAAGCGAACAAGAACGCTCCCATACACCTACATCTGAGTCACTTTCACTTCAATAGTGCTAATGCCGAAGATTTGATCCAGATCTGGAAACTGAACACTTCACGGGCTCGATCTTTACGTGTTCCCAGTTAAGGCAGACATGTAACAATACGTTCACAATACGCGTCGTCTGCTCGTTTTCAAGGATCTGAACCTGTTTTCTTACATGCCTGTATCGAGTTCGACTTGTCACCGTGTCACAACCTTGAATTGCTGGTGCTCGACGTAACCTTGCTACCAAATGCACTGGTAGGTCTGAAGAAGCTGAAACATCTTAAAATGTCTTGTAAATGTGAAGCGCCTGACTTGTCACATTTTGAACACATAGAATCAATTGATATCTCCAATGGAGTTAATTTATTACCACTTTCTGTTAATAATTATAAGACTCTAAAATGTGTTAAAATATGTACAACTTATGACGTACTAGATATGTCAATGTTTGAAAATTTAAATTCCATAACTTTCTGCAGTAAAGAGAAAGTGATACCGAAACCGCTTCACATTCATAACAACATTACTCATATTGGCTTTGATGGTTTTGATTTCAACAGTTTGGACGATGAAGCCATTCGTACATGATGTCTACTAAACGGTGTCGATCCAGTACAGTGTGCAGAGTATACTCCAGTACTACCCTGCATACAAAACATTAGACTGGAAAGTGTCACATGTTTCTCGTCCTTGATACGCAGTCTGTTAAGCACGCTGTTGATACTAAATCATATGGGGAAGTGTGAGCTGTTCCACTGTAACATAACTTCAGTCGATCATGAAGTGAAGAGTACGATGCGGGACAATGACATGTCTTCGTGTGTGGAGGACGCAGTCAGCGAATTCAAGAACATTTTAAGAACATATAGGATAACAACGGATTTAAATAATACATGTACATTCGATGTCGGTAGCGATAGTCCA
This sequence comes from Dreissena polymorpha, assembly GCF_020536995.1. Taxonomy (NCBI): domain Eukaryota; kingdom Metazoa; phylum Mollusca; class Bivalvia; order Myida; family Dreissenidae; genus Dreissena; species Dreissena polymorpha. The sequence continues at coordinate 32,225,644 of NC_068368.1, read as the reverse complement.
GGTCTATGGGAGACGTTTCCCGGTCAAAATGCCAATTATCTGAGTCTTAATATTACCTTTGGTTTACAGGTTTAGAAGTGGATCATGTATTGTCGCTGTCACGGTCACTAACATCCCTATCACGGCTGGAAACGCTTACAATGCATTTATCTGTATATATCGACCTACAACTTCCTCCGTCATTGAAGTATTCGACTGTCTGTTATTGTTGGGATTTCGTAACGTTGGTATTTAACGCGCAATTTGTTACGTGACGTTCACGCACGCTTTCCCGTCGTGACGTCCCGCCCGTTATATTTTGTTTATATTATGCATTGCAAGTAAAGGTTGAACCTGGATTTCGCTCCTTATATTATTTCTTATCACAACGCGTATTCCGCCTACATATTTTGGGGCCGTGACGAAAACCATGACGAAAAACTGAGCCAGCGTCTCGGTTTAAAGAAAATCATTGAGCGATTTATTGAAAAATTGGCAGAAGCGAAAGAAGAAGATGACATGTTACAATACGAGACTACCATCGAAGCTCTACAGAACAAAGTATGCAGTCTTCAGAGTCTAAACGAGAAGATTCTTTCGCTTACCGACGCCAAATCAACACCGGACGAGATGCTGGAATCCGAGGAATACACATTCGACCTAGAAGTCAAACTGCGAAAAGTCCGGAAATATCTACTCCAAAAATCTACCAGCAAAGATGCTCAAGTTGTACCAACACAGAGATGTGAAGCACACCCACAAGATAAGCAGTTCAGAAAGCAGTCCAGAAACGAAAATTCATCGAACAGCTTAAAAGTACCTATTATTCTCCCGCGAACCGTTAACAACGATTTCCTCTCCCCGGGAGCTGATCAAAACAGGAAGCAGCCCGGCTGCACCGTGCACAGCATTCCGGTCGTGAACAACACCCCCTACCTTGCACAACAACTGCTGACTCAGACGACACCGGCCGCTCCCTTAACCTACAAGTAACAGCGCTACAAATACCACGCCATGGAGAAACATGTGATGGGTACATCAGCGATAGTTATTGTTGGGATTTCGTAACGTTGGTATTTAACGCGCAATTTGTTACGTGACGTTCACGCACGCTTTCCCGTCGTGACGTCCCGCCCGTTATATTTTGTTTATATTATGCATTGCAAGTAAAGGTTGAACCTGGATTTCGCTCCTTATATTATTTCTTATCACAACGCGTATTCCGCCTACATATTTTTGGGCCGTGACGAAAACCATGACGAAAAACTGAGCCAGCGTCTCGGTTTAAAGAAAATCATTGAGCGATTTATTGAAAAATTGGCAGAAGCGAAAGAAGAAGATGACATGTTACAATACGAGACTACCATCGAAGCTCTACAGAACAAAGTATGCAGTCTTCAGAGTCTAAACGAGAAGATTCTTTCGCTTACCGACGCCAAATCAACACCGGACGAGATGCTGGAATCCGAGGAATACACATTCGACCTAGAAGTCAAACTGCGAAAAGTCCGGAAATATCTACTCCAAAAATCTACCAGCAAAGATGCTCAAGTTGTACCAACACAGAGATGTGAAGCACACCCACAAGATAAGCAGTTCAGAAAGCAGTCCAGAAACGAAAATTCATCGAACAGCTTAAAAGTACCTATTATTCTCCCGCGAACCGTTAACAACGATTTCCTCTCCCCGGAAGCTGATCAAAACAGGAAGCAGCCCGGCTGCACCGTGCACAGCATTCCGGTCGTGAACAACACCCCCTACCTTGCACAACAACTGCTGACTCAGACGACACCGGCCGCTCCCTTAACCTACAAGTAACAGCGCTACAAATACCACGCCATGGAGAAACATGTGATGGGTACATCAGCGATAGTACTGCCCAACCCACCAAAACCCTGCTGACCTACAAACACGGGGTGTGACTGCAAAACAACATAAAGAAAACAAGATGTGGTGGAATGGACCGCAGTGGATCACAGCAGAAGACCAGTGGCCGAAATGGAACTCGAACGCTGGTATTTACAACCATGCACTCCTGACAGGGATAGAAGAGCAGCATGAACCATCGCAACCAGTACATCAAAGCAGCACTGGGGTGCACGAGATAATTGACATTCACAGATTCAGTAACTATAAGAAGTTTTTGAGAGTTACTGCGTATGTTTTAAAATTCGTGCAAAGCTGCAGAAAAGCGGAAATACGAATGCAACACAGTACGTTGACACCAGATGAGATACATGCCGCCGAATACCTCTGGTTAAAAACGTGTCAACATAATTCATACGTGACAGAGATTGAAAATCTTAAAGCCGGAATCAGTAAAATAGCATCGTTGGTGAAACAGTTACGATTGTTCCTTGATACAGGCGGCATTTTGAAATGCGGGGGACGTATCCACAATGCACCACTGAATGAGATGACTAAATTCCCCTATTCTTTTGCCTGCGAAGCATCCTTTAACAAGACTGATAGTGACAGATGCTCATGGAGAAATTCAACATTCCGGTACAAGTGCGACGATCACATTTCTTCGACAACGGTTCTGGATACCTACTATTAGACAGTGTGTTAAAACAATAATACGGAATTGCATTACATGCAAGAAGGTTCAGGGCAAACCGTTTTCAGCTCCGGATCCACCGCCATTGATGAAATACCGTGTACACGATTCAACGCCATTTTCTGTCACAGGCGTTGATTACACCGGCGCTGTGTATGTAAAAGACTCTAGCGGGACTGAATGCAAAGTGTACATATGCCTGTTCGCGTGTGCAAGTACACGTGCAGTTCATCTAGAAGTAGTTCCTGACTTAACAGCTGATTCGTTCATGCAAGCATTCAGACGCTTTGTGAGCCGGAAGTCTTTGCCCTTTCTAATGGTATCTGACAATGGAACTACGTTTGTAGCAGCAGCCAATCTTCTACAGCAGTTGTCTCAGACAGTCCATGATGATCTTCTCAATAAAGGTACGAGGTGGGCATTCATACCGAAGAGAGCGCCGTGGTTCGGAGGATTCTGGGAACGTTTGATAGGCCTCACTAAAACTACGTTAAAGAAGATACTGGGACGTTCCTACATCACAGTTGGTATGCTTCAGACAATCATCGTAGAAATCGAAGCGACCCTCAACGACAGACCTCTCACTAACGTTAGTTCCGAGTTCGAGTTAGAAGACGTCGTGACACCAGCGCATTTACTCTACGGAAGACGAGTGACCACGTTACCATATCGTGACATCACCAGTGGCAACCTGCAAATTACAAGTGCTACCGGAAGTGATATTCGCAAACGCGCGAAATTACAGCAGACATTGATAGACCACTTCCGTGATCGGTGGAAAAAAGAATATCTCACAGCGCTACGTGAACATCATACAGTCAGTGGAAAAAACGAACAATGTATTTCGGTTGGTAGTGTTGTGCAAGTCCACGACGAAACACCACGTAGTACCTGGAAGCTAGCTGTCGTCGAGGAGGTGGTCAAGGGAAACGATGGACTGGTGAGATCAGCAAAAATACGAGTTGGAAATAAATTGACAAGCAGACCAATTACGAAACTTTATCCCCTGGAAGTGAAGTGAAAAAAAGTGAAACATTTATAAGACTTGTGATTGATTTTATAGACTGAACGTTTTCATTGTGTTAAGTATGTTGCAAATTAAGTGGTGTTTATATTTTGTTATGGGTATGCATTTAATTATTTGTATTAAATCTATTATGGTGTATTGCATTTCTCGGCCCCCAGAATGTTGGGATTTCGTAACGTTGGCATTTAACGCGCAATTTGTTACTTGACGTTCACGCACGCTTTCCCGTCGTGACGTCACGCCCGTTATATTTTGTTTATATTATGCATTGCAAGAAAAGGTTGAACCTGGATTTCGCTTCTTATATTATTTCTTATCACAACGCGTATCCCGCATACATAGTTATGATCAATTGTCTCCATTCGAACCTCTCCATCTGGCGAACAAGCTTTCTGCATGGACTCATTCTCTTTATTGTAGATTGGAATTCTTTTGTATTAAAGTGAATAGTGAAAACAAGCTCAATAAGATTCCACCAGAGGAATACGTCCCAAAAACAGGAACTAGACGCTCCCTCGCAGGTTGAATGGAAACGATTTCGAAATTATGACCGGACACCAAACACCGATAAAATGTCTTCTGATGCCTAGTCTGTTCGTGAAAGTGTTGTTGATGATGGGGATTATGTTAACAATATCATAAATGATGAGTTTTTTAAAAGCTTTCTTAGTGAATTTTGCATCTGCACAGGTAAGATTTATGACTCGTATTACATAAGTGATATTGACGGCATCAATCGCATATCAATTGGACTACAGATTAATAAAGGTACAGCCACTTGAATTTGTAAAGTGAAACATGTGACGTGACATTGATATTAATATGGTGTCAATTATTGACAACATATTTAAACAACATAACAACAACACTATTTGGTTTTTACAGAAAATTGACTCTGATACCATCGATATTTTCGATCAATTATGTTAAAGACCAATCCATAAACCAGTAAAGTATTGCATGCGACTGTATGACACCAATTACATTATGTATATATTTGTTATACATTTACCGCGCAGAATTTTGTATCTGCAAAATTAATTTCATGCATACTTGACTAATTAAGAGTATTGTAATGTGTATTTACATCTTTTGACGAGGTAAAGAGTTTTCATTCCTAAATGATGCCCGTTTGTCTATGATGACTTAATGCCATTTCGTATTGTTAATCTTGTTAAAATGATTATGAAAATGTGATGCAAATGTTATGATTTCAGTTGAGTTGTTCCAAAAGTAATTGTTTCTCTCGATGTTGATTATTTTGATTGTGATGATAATATGAACAACCCACAGATAATGAAATGATGATGAAGTTTGTGCAAATGATAGGACAACAATAACGAATACGACGACGACGGTGTTGCTATTGTTGCAGTTGCCACAGGGGATGATGATGAGGAGGAGGAGGAGGAAGACAATGAGAATGAGGAGGAGGAGCAATATGAGAATAAGGGGTAAATGAGGATGAGGATGATGTTTTTAATGCTTATGACAATTAAGTGTGTTTTGCTATATATAAAAATGATGTTAGAACAACAAGACAAGGTAAAGTTACATACAGTGAAAAGTATACTCGTAAAAAAGGAAAAATTATCAAAATTTAATGCGATTCCATTTTTGTTCAGAAATAAGCATTGAATCATTACAAGTCTGAAGTTTTTAGTTGAAGGCTATGCATAAAACAAATGAATTATAAATTTGGTTATGTATTTCATGTTAAACTTATATTTCATACATATAATTACAAAATTCACAAATATTACCAACCATCCAGTGATGATAACGAGTTTATTCAAAAACTTATATTAAAAAAGATAGTTTAACGTGTAGGTTTTGTGATTCAATGAACGTCGTCAACTGATTCAAAACAGGTTGAATGTGTTTGCACTCAATATTTAAATGTCCTGTAGTTTTAATATTGTAATCGCAGTTGTCTCATAAGTTAAAGTTTGATAGTTTGCATTTGAGAAGAAATGTATATGTCGCGATAATTCTATTTACGTATTCGTACTGGAAAATCGTAAGTGGGATTTCGATTGTTGTTTTGGAAGACATAATATCTGTCCATTTCAGATAATGCCTCTGAATACACATTTTATTCCAACCTTGTATAGTTCGATGTTATTATGTTTCATTTGTATTCCGTATAATAGTTTAATTAATTGACATTTTTCTAATATTTTTGCAAAAATATAATAATAAGCGTGTTATATCTGTGTATATGATAGTTTATATGTGAAGGTATATGTTATATTACTGTGTAATACAAAATGAAGTTTCTTGCAGATATTTCACACAGTAATGCGTAGTATCGAAGAAATATACATCGTTTATTCGATACTCATTAATTCATGGAAATACTTTGCTATTCTTATCCATTTTTTACAAAAAGATGTTTAAATGTGTAAATGTTTATTCCATAAATTGTTTTTCTTCAGTTATTTATTATAACATAGTTTTGACTTGATTGCATGCTGAGATTAAAATAGATGTAAACATATTTTTCTTTGTTATGTTAGGTATATAGGATTAACCTATGCAACCTGCACAAATTAGACGTTCCCCACAGTTGTCTGCTATTTTCTGTCGAAGCAATATCACTTTTTGTTTAACTACGTCCATGTCAAACATAATTGACTGTTGACCCCTAGATGCGACTTTGACCTTTGATGTCGTGAACAGTTGATACATGCGACACTCAGTCTCTTTCCGTCATAATGATGGGGATTTATATTATTTGTAATAAGTTGTTTAAAAAGAGAATAATACACGAAAACACTTATAGACAAATGCGATCGTTGACCTCAAAGAGTGACACTGACCTCTCAGGTAGAGAGACATAATTTACACAGAAATGCCAGGTTTTCATAGTTGCCATTTGTTACAAGTTATTATAAAATAGCAGAATGAATTACAAAGTCACAGTCCGAATAACCTGTTATATGGCCAACCTTTATGGTTGAAGTGTGACCTTAACCTTTTAGGTCGGGAGACGAGTCTTAAACGCAACACATCGTCTTATGATGAATTACATTTTTCAAATTCGTTTTAAAACCCATAAAATATACGACTAAGTTATTATCGAGACAACAATATTCAAGCACGGAGCGTATATTGTCTCATCTAGAGTCCGTGTATTCAAGCTATTTCATGGCCACAACTGCCGTTTGACCACTTTTAGTGACTTAAATTTCAGGGTTGGGAAACGATTATTACACATAAAATGCTGTCTCCTAACGCTGATCATATTTGTTTTTCCCCTCAAAAATACCATCCTTAATGGAAAATTAACAGTCTTAAAAAGCTGGTTTGGGCAACATTTTATCTCTGAACTCTTACGTGTGACATTGAACTTTGAAAAAGGGAGACAAGTTTTATCGCAGTGTGGTCGTTTTGGATTGCATTATCCAAGTTATTTCGAAATCCGTCAATATATGTCAAAAGTATGGCGAAGGCGTGTATTTTATAGGTATGTGTAGCCAACTTTGACTTGTAGGTTTGTCCTTTACCTCTGAGTTAGAAAGACGGTTGTTACTCGTGACACTTCGTTTTATTATGCTTTAATATTGTGCCAAGTTATTGCAAAATCCATCTACGAATGGTCAAATTTATCATAATCACCTAAGAGCGACCATGACCTTCAAGTCAGAGTGACTTGTGCTACACCAGAAAAGTCGTCTTAAAATGGCGGATATATGTGCAAAGTTCTTTCAAACTGCATGAGTATGTTTTAAAGCATAAGCTTATGTAGGCAATTTAACAAAAAAGGGGAACGCACTAATTACAGGGGTGTCAAATGGCCAAATTCTAAAATCCTGAAAATAAGCCTAGCATGTGGGGACCAGTTCCAAAAGAGGGTTAATAATTCCTTTAATTATGTTAACAATACGGTATGTCAAACTAAAATAATTTATGTTTAAGATGAAATTTTGTGACAAAAATCTTAAAATACCAGGAAAAAAATCCTCTAATTCATATCAATATCAAAAGCAGTTTTTGAGGGCCTTATTCATGCATGAATGAAAATCCTGAACATTGACACCCCTGGATCAGAACAATTAATTACGATAACACAGAAATTAAACACTCAGGTAAACATCGAGAGTATGAATAAGTTTTTAAAATAAAATTTTACCTGGTGAACGAGTTTTTGAACGCAGTTGACACAGATTCAAATTTCTCATAGATATTGTCAATATAAACATTCCGACTAAGTTTCATCTACATAAAGTGACTTATATAAATGTTGCCTGTAGAGTGGTAACACGTTTTTTCATCGAATTCAACTGTTGGACGCACGTAACCCAGATTCCAACTCGGGCCACAAATTGTCTGGCAGCTGCCAATCAGCTTGGTAAACATTCATGGGAGACACTTGTGTGCCTGCATAATTACAGGTCAGTTACTAATTTCCAAATACAACATGGAGGCATAATGCTGATACATTGAAGGTACACATTTTGATCTCACACAATAAACCGGAACACATGCTTGTAGTTTCAATCAAATCTGTATAGTAGAAACAATCATATGGAGATGTAGCACTTATATTAATCTTGACCATTGCCAGACGCCAATGCTACAATTAAGGTGAGTATTGTAACTCGGACTTTTCAAGCTGAAAACCCAACATACATAAAAACAAACACTAAATAGTTTTTTTGTTTCAATTTTATATTTTGGTTGCAACACATGATATACACATTATAACAAAGATTCTTATAACAACAACAGACCCTCAAGTTTGAATTCAGCAACATAAGAAAACAAGTCCTTATTGCATGTGTTAACAGATTCGTGTTTAAAAGACAATAGTATTAACAAGCAACCTTTCTACATTTGTTATGTGTTCTCCTACTTGGCAATCTGAAGATGAATATAAATTACCAATTGAACAAAAATGTATATCCATAAATGGAATCATAAGCCATTTCAGTGATATGACTATTGAAAACTGTAGTAATAAAATAAATGTGTATCCATTACCCACGGTGCCTATACCACGTGACTTTTTAAGATCTGTGTAGGGAGAATAAAGGGCGACCCACTTAAAACTGTTAATGATGTCTTTTTAAATATTTCGCCATTTTTAATGGGATAAAGTGGAGCGCCCGCTCATTCGTGAGAGTTTTCTATAGGTATCATGATCTTTTTAAACGAATAAGTATTTTTTTCTGTAAAGTGCAACCACGCGTTTGTAATATAAAGTCCCCACACTGGTCCGACATTTTTCTTACCGTTCAAACGCACGGTTGCTCTTTACTAAAAATAATCTTATTTGTTTAAAAAAATCATGATACCTATAGAAAACTCTTACGAATGAGCGGGCTCTCCACTTTATTCCATTAAAAATGGTAAAATATTTAAAAAGAGACCCTTAAAAATGTTAACTGGGTCGCGCGATATTCCCCAAACACAGATCCGAAAGTCACGTGGTATAGGCACCGTGTTACCACAGCACAGAGTTTATGTTTGTCTCATTCCAGACAGATTTGGTGGTATTACAACTGCCTTAAGCATTGGATAATCTTACATCATTTGTGAACATAAAAAATCATTCAAAATGAAATCACATAAATGTACATGTACGTCAAATTAAGAAAAGAAGTTTTAGTCAAGCATAATGCCAAGAAAATGTTGCAGGTAAAAATACACCCCAAAAGTGTCAACAATTCAATTGTGAAGTTTTCTGTTTGAATTTAATGAATTATAATGCCATAAGTATTAGTCAAGAAACATATGAACATTAACATTTGCTAAGATACATGTAGTACCGACATCGGCTAGCCACAGACAGCCTTTCAAGTTGAACCAATTTAAACAATACCTGAAACGTACATGTAGTGCGTAATCAGGCATGGTTCAATCCCCATCCGAACAGACGGACGGACAACACACAACCTATGGTGACGATCACACATCATGAATGGACTGTTGACATGGCAAACACAGTAAATAATGCTTTCTTGGACGATCTTCTACGCTGATTTAATTGAATCAATGCTTGAACCAAAGTACAGTCATGCATTGGTTCAAACCCATCCGAACAGACAGACGGACTAGCGCACGACCTATGGCGACGACCACACATCATGAACGGACTGTTGACATGGCAAACACAGTAAATAATGCTTTCTTGGACGATCTTCTACGCTGATTTAATTGAATCAATGCTTGAACCAAAGTACAGTCATGCATTGGTTCAAACCCATCCGAACAGACAGACGGACTAGCGCACGACCTATGGCGACGACCACACATCATGAACGGACTGTTTACATTGCAAACACAGTGAACAATGCTTTCTTGGACGATCTTCTATGCTGATTCAATTGAACCAATGCTTGAACCTTAGTACAGTCATGCATTGGTTCAAACCCATCTGAACAGACAGACGGACTAGCGCACGACCTATGGCGACGACCACACATCATGAACAGACTGTTGACATGGCAAACACAGTTAACAATGCTTTCTTGGACGATCTTCTACGCTGATTCAATTGAACCAATGCTTGAACCGAAGTACAGTCATGCATTAGTTCAATCCACATTTCGACAGACAGACGGATGCATGACGACTCAACTTGTACTGACGGCCGGACGGCCGGATAGTTCCATATTGGTGCTCGCACAGTTTATTTGCAGTGATTTTCATGTTATCACCATCACCAGCATTATCATCATCAACAACACCATCATCATCTTTGTTATCTAGATAAAATACACAAGAGAACGTTATCATTTTACGTTATTTACGTGAACATATTTAACCATTTCGTCATGTCGTATTTAATTGATAATTAAAAGCATATATCCATGATTCACAATTAGATAACGCTCAGCCTTCACAGCGTCAAACAGCTTCATAAGGAAACCTACATCAATTATGTGACATCACGAAATACATCTACCAGAATACAACTGCATTTTTAAGTCTGACATTAGACCACAAGAAATAAGCTCTCATTCTCAACAGAATTGATTTGGCACAAGAAATACAGAAAGAAAACGGTTTGAGAACTTAAGAATAGATGTAAATCTCCATATTTGTAGTTACTTTACCAAACAACATTGCAGAAAGACATCTAAATTCAATTTTTCAAATTGTACACAAAATTTAAATCATAACATGCCAGTGTACATGTCAGTCAACCGGATATCGAAGGTAGAGTTGTCTGAACTTGTGTAATTTATAATGCACCAAAAGTGAGCATGAGAACTGAAGGCAAAATTATATAGCCACAGCTTGCAACAGCCAGCAAAACAGCTATTTGTAACTAGGCTAATAATATTGTACACGTGTATGCAGAATGAAAACATTGTGTCCGCTACATAACTGAACACACTGTTTTGAGGTTGCAATGACAGACTAAGTACTGGCAAAGTAATTCAGCAAGAACATCAATCTTTCTTTCCATCTGCACCAAATTTAAGCTGAATTTCGACCGGGTATACGGACCATGCTGAAAACAAAAAAGAATTTAAACAATAATTGCTTTTCTTCATATAACAAGAGGGCCATGATGACCCTTTTAGGTCTCACCTGAGTTCATAATATAAAGGCTTTTAACTAGAGTGGTACAAATGTACCTTTAATTATCATAGTATCCCGCAGTGACTACGCTGAAATGTTTTAAAACAAGTGTACGAATAAGTTTCAAGAAAATTTGCAATGACTTCAAGACTGTTTGGTCTTTTCTTCAATTTTATCACGTAGTTTTGATTTTTTTTACCCCACATAGCCTAATTTTTAACTTGCCATAAATATTATTGGAACAATTTTTCTGACAAAGTTGTGCAATAAATATTCCCTCTAGAGTGTTCATAAGTTTTTAACAGTTTTTTTATATAACGCCTGCAAGCCCTATCAGCCGTGATATAAAAATGTTCGAACAAAATATTACATTTACCATATCATAAAAACAAAGTTTTACTTGCACGAAATGTGACCAATCAGTGATATTTTTACAAATTGTATCATCTGAAATCCTTGGACTCGATAACTTTCAAATCTATGAGTCCCCAAATTGAAAGCATGAGTCCAAATAAATTTTAAACGATACTATTTTTTGAGCATTTTCAATGCAGTTTTGGGACTCACATAATTCGAAACCCTTCTTCAACCATTTGAGGAAAATATCCACACCCACACATATGTTTTTTAATGGTCCAGGAGCAGAACAATTGCCGAATGAAGCATTGATTTAATCAGAAAGACAAATATTTATGACAGTCAGTTTGAATGCACTTTAATAATGTGTTCTATTGACAAGATTGACATCTTGAGTGGTAAATATTTGTTTCTTTTCATGAGAATTTTACCTAGATTTTAACAAAGCTGTAATGATGCATGACCCAGTTTCAAAGTTATAATTCATAAAGCTTGGGTAAAACATGTACATAGTAACCTAACGCTTGGTCATTAGCTATTTTGATGATTAAAAAGAATATTTTAAGGACCACAACTGACAAAAAGCAATCACAAAAGGTGAGCTTAAATCTGCCCCATTACAAATTATAAGTGGATAATTGACAATCAAAGATGCAACAATTGCTCAAACAAGGAAATATAATTTATACCGGTTTTACATGTTAATAAACAAGGAAACAATGTTAGTCAAAGGAGATGGATGCACTGTACCTTAAACTGTTTTATTAAAGAAATAGTAAACTTGGGGCAATGGCCCTACTAAATATGCAGAACCTCAAGCAATTGCAAGTAAAAAACTGTTACGCAATAAGTACATTGTAAATGCTCAAACAGAAAGGACAATACAACAAAATGCTTCATCTTCGATCCTCGATTAATAATTAAATATTGATTCACAGGGCTTTCTTTACCCATTTTTTAAAATGACTTTTACCCGTGAAATTGGGAATCTTAGCATCAATTTACATTCAATTTAAAAGATTTATCAAGAATTGATTTATTGCAATAGAATAATTATTGATAAAACTTACATAAAACAGAAATATCTTAAACAATAACATATCAGTAAATGGATATTAGAACTTCTAAATACTTCATGATGTCTGAAGGTTTAAAAGGAGATGCTTTTACCAAACGGAAAATGGCAGAATAACAGCTATAAAATCAGGAAATCAGTCAAAGAAGCCCTGCTTAGTTCATGACCCTTGATGTACTGCTAAGTTGAGATGGTTCAACAATCTTTTCAATATTATCATGTAAGAGAAGCGTTTATTATGCAGTAATATCAATGCAGAAATAAAGAACAATGAGAGCAATTACATCTTTATAAATTACTGAATAACAAAGTTATGGTTTTTATACAAGCACTTATACTTCTTCCAGCAAAAAGCGAGGGCAACTTCTGCATTAATCTAAAGTGAACAATATTACATGATCAAATCTAGGGCAAATGCCGAATAAAATAATAAACGATAAAACACAGTTATGGTTCTTCCATCTTGATCAGGTCTTCCAGCACTTTTCCAGAAACGATGCATAAACAATAATTTTCATATTGCAGAAGATATCTTTAAACACTGGCAACACCATAAATACAAGCTTGAATACAAAGTTATGGTATAAATGAATTCTGCTTTTCATCTCGGTGACTGAAAACAAACCTTTGTTCACAAAGTTTCATCAATCGTGTTGCAATCATATAATTAAATAATTGTACATTGCATAGTTAAATAAACTGCTGCGCCATGAGCGCATGATACGCCCGTCGTTCGCCAATGAAGTAGTAAGGTAATAAATAACCCTTTGAATCATTTTTTTACTTCAGTTTATTTAATGAAATCACGAAATTTTGACGAACAAAGTCGCATAACTCTGGAACGACAATTCAGAATTCCGTCAAAAATGAAAGGGGATCAGGGTTTATGAATATTAAGATTGTGTTAAAATTTGAAAAAAATCCATCGAAGGATATTTGAGCTACGGTAGGACATTCAATGAAATCACGAAATTTTGACGAACAAAGTCCCATAACTCTGGAACGACAATTCAGAATTCCGTCAAAAACGAAAGGGGATCAGGGTTTATCAATATTAAGATTGTGTTGAAATTTGAAAAAAATCCATCGAAGGATATTTGAGCTACAGTAGGACATTCAATGAAATCACGAAATTTTGACGAACAAAGTCCCATAACTCTGGAACGACAATTCAGAATTCCGTCAAAAACGAAAGGGGATCAGGGTTTATCAATATTAAGATTGTGTTAAAATTTGAAGAAAATCTGTCAAAGGATATTTGACGTAGCGTACGACATTAACAGACGGACGGACGGACGGACGGACGGACAGACGGACGGACAGACGGACGGACAGACGGACGGACAGACGGACGGACAGACGGACGCGGGGTATACCATAATACGTCCCGTCATAGACGGGCGTATAAAAATAAATTGTACTGACATGACAACACAAACATGTGTATTATATAAACATGTATATCACTAAAACTAATTTAAAACACATTGAATGCACTGTCCAGTTATTAACTTATTATTCTGCTGCTTTTGTGTACAATTACCAGCACTGAATTACAGTTTTTCCACTAACATAATTAATGTCCCTACAACACTGTCATTGATGTTCAAAGGCAAACTAAGGCATACACGTATGCGTATCACTCGCCATGAAAAAATGGAGTTGCACATACATGTTTACACTTAATAGCGATTTATTAGTGAGTACATATTTTAAGTTTAAATCTAATCGCATGAGAAATGTGAAAATAGTTTTTATTTAGACAAAATGTCAGACCAGTTGAGGCATAAAGAAATGTCATGTTGCAGTATTATAACAAAAAAACTGATTTTTTTTACATCCTTTAACAATGATGCAAGCTTTTTAGAAAGATGGAAGAACAATATGGATTCAAGTTAAAGTTTGGTTCAAGACTAAGTCAATTTAACAAGAAATGTTTTACTGGCTGCTAAAAATGTACTTATACAGACTTCATGCTCAAAAGCAAAGCACAAATGGCTATATGCATCAGCCTAGAACCAGAACAGCCTGCCAGTAACTCGCAGTCTGATCAGGTTTTAAACTGTTTGATGCTCATCTGTATTTTAGGATTGGAAATGTAGCCCTTAAAACTTAAAATCAAAGGTCTTTAATTAACTAGAATTTCTGAGCAAAAACGAGGGTAACAAAGTGCATACCTGAGTTATAAACAATTAAAAGAGTCTTACCAATCAGTTTTAAAGTGCTCTTTGAAGACAGGTATAGACCTGCAGGATTCTGGCGAGGTTGCCCGCATGTCGTCTCTGAAGGCATTGTTGGCATCTACAAACTGAAGAATGTCATCCACATCTGACATGATGCTGGTCATAGTGTCCTGCACATGGTTGTAGGGAATGTTCAGTGCGTCGTACAGGTCTTGTAAAACGGTATCTGAACCAACCATGAGATCTTTTTCGGTTGCTGTGGGAACGAATGAATTCCTCAAGAATTCTGGAGTATCTGAGTGACCTGTGATGTTCATTGAGTCTGTGGCCCATTTATCAACCATTGACTTGTTTTTACCCGTATAACTAGGCTTAACAGTCTGTTTTCTAATTTGTGAATAGTTCTTCTTGTTAGGGAAATTCTCCTTCAAAGAATTGGTTTCATTGTTTGTGCTTGTTTCTTCTCTGGGTTTTTTATGATTAACATGTTGGAAATCTGACATATTTGAAAAGCTTTTTCTCTTTGTTAGGATGGAAGACATTGCGCTTCGCATATTTACACCATTTTGACTAGAATTATTTTCCGAATTTGCTGATGTATTATGCATGTTTATACTACTTGCCAGTTGTTCATGTGATTGACTTAATACTGGACAACAAGAGGAACTGTCCACATTGGATTTCAAGTTTAACCCTTCAAATTTTGTTCTTGCAGTTCCAGCTGTGCGTGTCAACAAGTATTGTTTCACTTGACTCAATGAAGAGGCCTCATTCAGTTTTACGTTTTCTTGGTTTGCAACTTTTTGCTTTTCTAGTGTATAGAATGCATTTCGATCAATTGTTGTTTTCTTCTTGTTTAGGCCTGAAAATGGCGGCAATTTAAATCGACTCGACTGACTAGAAGCACTTCCAGATTTAGGAGTGGAATTATAAGAGCGTCTGATGCTTTCAGATGGGACTTGAACTGTAAGAGGTTTTGATATTTTAGTAATCACTTGTGATTCTGGTCTCATAAGGTCTATTTCATTTCTTAGGGGTAAAGAGCCTTCCCGGGCTGTTGCGACACTAGATTGAATTTCAATACATTTTTCAGGCAATGGACCAGATGGAACTGTTTCTGGCAAGGTTTTAATTGGTTTACAGAATACTGTTGATGGGTTAATAGATGACACAATCCCATTCAATCTCGTACAGGGGACAACCACCACAGATGGCAAGTCAAAGCCTGGCTCCAGACTCATAGAATTAGCTGAATCACAAACATCTTGATGTGCTTTTTCAGAATTCACTTTATTCTCAGAATCCACTCTTGTCTCAAGTCTAGATACATGTATGTTTCCAACATAAGCCTGCTCTTTCAATACTGAAGATTTAGATGTTTCAACGTTTAGACCAGAGTTCCGATTGATGGACATCAAAGACATTTTGGACCTACAGGGTATGGGACGTTGTACAGAACTGGTCACGGGTGTCAAGTCAACAAATTTAGGCAGATGAACTGACTCGCTGGACTCGGTACTTGCCACTGAACAAGGGCTGAGATCACGGCGGTCTGGTTTCCTCCTCTTAGTGATCCTGACTGGTTCATTGCACATTGAACTTAACCCACTGTCTGAGTCCATGAAGTCTTGCTTATGATTAACGTCCACAAACTGTTTTGCAAGAGAAACTCTACCCCCTGAGGTTTGCTCTGGGTCACTACTTTTATATGCATCCCTGCTTTGAGAACCCTGTGCTAAGTTCCGCGTTCCCCCAAACTTAAATGGCTCATACAATGTCGTTTTAGTGCCCTTTCTTTGAGAAAAGTTAGCCTCGTCAGGATTTCTATCATCGACACCACAGTTGTCTGTTTTCAGAAGATTTTCAACATCGTCATGGAAACTTATACTGTTGTCATGGTCAGGCACCATGGTAAGCTGGCGACAGGTTCGAGTCTTTGGGATGACCTTTTCCCACATAACGATGTGCACCTGTGACGATGGGACAGACGGCTGGGAGTGGTTGAAGGCGCACACTGAGCCGTCAAGGTCATCACACTTCATCCACATGTTGTCTGGAACAACAGTAATCTTGCAGATAGTCAAAATAAACAAGGGCTGTCTCCATGAGAAGACATATGCCGCCGAAAAATGCTTTTTTGAAACCTAAACGCAGATACCGAAACCTTAACACGGACCCTAAGCTCAAGGTCAAGAGGGTAAAAATTTGTGTGCATATGGAAAGGCCATGTCCATTTACACATGCATACCAAATATGAAGGTTACATCTGAAGGCACATAGAAGTTACGCGCATTTTTCGAAACCCAAACGCAAAAGTGTTAAGGACAGACAGACAGGCAGAGTGCGACTGCTATATGCCACCCTACTGCAAAAAAAAACATTTCAAGATAATCAAATCATACACTGTCAATCCTTTTACATAAAATTTACTTAAATGGTACAGGTACAAGTATATTTTAAATCATAGAGATAATTCTCCAGAAAATGAATGACGTAAATATTTCAGGGTATTGATAACAATTTCAGTCAAGGTTTCCTGCAACTCATTGGGACTTAAACTTGCACTTTATTATGCATATTTACCCACTGTTATATAAGCATTTACTCAAATCACTGCATTATTAAGTCCAATACATGTTTAAAAAAAATTGCAGAAAAATTACATTAAGCTTTCGTGAAAAAAAATCAAGAAAAAAATTATGAAATGAAACACCCCTTCTCACCATCAGGATTCCTCAGCCAAGCCACAAAATGGTTTGGTATGTCTGTCCCCTCTTGATATTGCACCAAGCCGGTCACTGCGTACGTATTTCCATGGTGATGCAGTTGAAGATCGGACAGGGGCATGCTGGGTAATCCAGACGTGAAGTGCATCAGCAGTGCATCAGAAATGCTAAAAATAGACAATGAAATATATATCGAACCATTGAAATTAGGTATGTCAAGTGAACATGTAAATAGCTCCCAGTGTTAAAGCAGCTCAATATGCCATTTTATGAACTATTTTCTAATCTTGATATCTCTTATAACAGTCATACAGATAGGAGGTTGAAGATAATACTACATTACCTACATGTACATACAAGCAAATCACTTGATTCTTTAATGCCATCTTAAAGTGACATACGATATTCTGATTACTGCAAAAGCACTACTGGCAGTGACTTATTGATTTACTTATTGTACTGGCAGTGTTTTTCCCCCACCATTTTGGGACTAAGGTCAGGTCCCTTTGAATTGGGAAAAATAGCAGTATTTTGACTTAAATTTGGAAATAAGTGTTGTTGTTTTTAGGCCTACATATGCTTTAGAATTGAAAATACAAGTGATAACAATATTATTTTTACCGAGGTTCAACTTACAGAGCTTAATAGGAGATGAACAGAACATAATCTTGAGACTTATTTATGGAAACCTTCAATTTGGAAATTGTATATCCAATTTGGGTAAAATATATTATTTTTCCACTGCGAAATAGCTGAGCTGAGAGGCTCCCAAATTTTATCTTAAATACCACTGACTGGCTATACATTTTTTTCTATACAAATAGAAAATGGTTCTAATCGTCAGGATTGTTATCCACTAATAAAACAAAACTTCAATAGATTTTTTTCATCCATTAACAACTGTTCGCTTCAAGTGCTTACTCTTTATACACCATGGTCCGAACATCCTCTGAGTTTCCACACTCCGGGCACTTTTTCTTGTGGGAAGGCGAGGCAATGGAAAAGTTGTCCACAAGTTCGGGAAAGGTTGGCAGCAAGTTCTCGAAGCTGTGGCTCTCTGTGTACTCGCAGCAAGAACACTTGTACTCAAAACTAAAACGAACATGGATGAATTATAGATGATAATGCTAAATGCTATAATATAATTGTAATACATATTTATACTGTTTAAGGCTAAAATAAAATTGAAATATAATACATATTTATACTGTTTCATTTGAATGAAACATTTCACTAAAGCAAAATACAATCTTTAGGCATACAGTCTAGAGTTTGTGGCTGTCTTGTCAGTGTACACTATGCAGTGCTTTTTATATTTTGCTTCAAACCTATTTGAACTTTAAATGTTAAGCTTTCATGTACATTACTCTGATCTCAAAAAGTATATATTTTTCTCAAATGACAGCCTAAAATCTCCATTGTTAAAGGTCAGAACCACCAATGAAAAATAAAACAATAAATTTCAGCATTATGTTCATTTTCCTTTACAATGTGTTAAACCTAAGTTAATATAATATTGACATAATAAACAAACAAGAGGGCCTGAAAGGTCCAAAGTCGCTCACCTGAGATAAAAAGAAATGACCTGGTCTTTGCAGCCCATGATAGCAATGAAACACAATAATGTTCTAACCAGGTTTCATGAAGGATGAACAACAAATGGCCCCCTGGCGGCCATGTTTTTTTTAACAGACCTGAACCATTTTTGAACTCTTCCAAGATATGTCTAAATTTCATGAAGATAATGTGTCTTCTAGACTGTTTACATGTTTTCACTTTATACATATAAAGAAAACTGCCCCAGCACCTGGTGCCCATGTTTTTCCACTTATCACGACCATTTTCAAACTTTTAGAGTGTTCACAAGCTTTTTTACTATATAAATATAAGGCAAAAGACCCCCCATGGCGGCCATGTTTTTTTACCGCTCCAAACCATTTTCGAACTCAACTGTCGTATCCAGGTGTGGTATTGGGGTTTGTTTGCTTACGCAAGTGAACCGGTTACAGGATGGTTACAGGTTATGTTACTTTGTGAGCACTTATGTAATGCGGAAATAGTTATTCGAAAAACACTTATTTCCGGTCAGGATGACACCTCTGATTGGTTGTAATTCAATTAACTAAAGGTATTGCCGTTTACTTAAATATAATTTTATAAACATGTTATTCAACATTAGGCTGTTTTACACTAAACAATTTAGAAATATGAAAATGTATCGATTTTATATTTCATTTCATTAATATTGTGTATCATTCATTACCGTTTTATTTTCAATTTTCTGACATCATTTTAATACATAAAGCCTGAAAATGATTAAATCTTGATAAATAAACTCTGCAAATAAGAAAGGTAAATCTTGACTTTGAAGGTTATTCTGATTCTGATTTCTATCTCAAGAAATTTATAATTGAAATTATTTCTTTATTGTTTTCATAGAGTATCCATTTGATATGTGTTAACATATCTTAAATATGATTTTATAAAGTGAATTATTATGGAATCTTGTTTTGATATGAAGTTCCCATATAAATTACATATTTTTTGTTAATTGTTAAAAACATGCATTTAATACTCCTTCTGTGAAATAAAATATATCAAACACTTCAACTAGCTTGAATTACTGACCACTGATATTAACATCTGGCATAGAGCACAGTGAGAGAGTAATTAAGTACCTAGGAATCATGATTCTGTCAGTCTGTGGTCATTATCAATTTGTTCAGGGCAACTCGATCATGCTGGTTTTCGAACTGTATCAGACACTACCTGGCTTAGAAAAGTTAGAAAGCTGAGAGGTAAAAATGATCAATATCTGCAGGGAATTTCTCAAAGATGGCTTATCAGTAATAGTTCCCATTATAGATTAATTTGCTACAAACTGATAACAAATGTGACAAAACAATAAGTACAGATTTACACAAGAAATTACAACTTAGCCAAAAATGTCATTATACTAGAAAAATATGCATTTTGAAGTATTTACCCGTTAAGTGTTTTGAAACCAAGGGGTCTAACAAATTCTAGAGCAGAAGTAAAAATAGATTGGGAAACATGACTCAGCAGGTTTTACAAGGGAGATATATACTGCAAAATTGTGTACATGTTGTCTTTCTGTCAGCTATCTCTTAGTTGATAGGCTACCATAAGTAATAATGACTAAAACAGTTATGTTAATTATGAAAATTCTGTGTTATGAAAAATTAAATAATACAGTTAATGGCACATAATAATGACATAATAAAACCAAACTTTACTACACAGGAAACACATGTTCTGACCAAAGTTCATGAAGATTGGGCAACTGAATTAAATAAATAATTTTAAAGAGGTTATGAATTAATGGTGTTATTTAATTTTAAGAATCTATAGATTATTGCAAGTTTAATATGCAAAATGAGAAGGCTTTATAACATATCTAGAGTGTTAACAAGGTTTTACTATAGTCATATATGAAAAAATGCCCCGCCACCTAGCAGCTGTGTTTTTCAACCAACCGGCATCATTTTCAAACTTGTCCAAGATATCATTGGGATGAATGTTCTGACCAAGTTTCATGAAGATCGGACTTTAAATGTTGCCTATATAGTGTTAACAAGATTTTAATATAACCATATATACATGTAGCCATATAAGGAAAAATGCCCCGCCCCTTTGCAGCCATGTTTTTCAAGCAACGGCTACCATTTTTGAACTCATCCAAAATATCATTGGGACAAATCATCTGAGCAAGTTTCATGAAGATTGGACAATAAATGTGGCATCTAGAGTGTTAACAAGGTTTTACTAAAGCCATATAAGGAAAAATGCCCCGCCCCCTGACGGCCATGTTTTTCAACCCACCGGCATCATTTTCGAACTCGTCCAAGATATTATTGGGATTATTCTTCTGACCAAATTTCATGAAGATTGGGCAATAAATGTGGTCTCTAGAGTGTTAACAAGATTTAATATAGCCATATATGGAAAAATACCCCGCTCCTTGGCACCCATGTTTTTCAAGCAAAGTAACCATTTTCGAACTCATCCAAGATATCATCAAGACCAATCTTCTGACCAAATTTCATGAAGATTGAACAATAAATGTGACCTCTAGAGAGTGAACAATGCAAATGTTGACGTTTCACAACGGACGACAGACAACAGACGACGGACAAAAGGCGATCACAAAAGCTCACCATAAGCACGTTGTGCTCAGGTGAAGTAAAAACAAACGACCACAAAATTTCCAAAGTTTAGTCAAAATGACCAAATTTTTCCAATTCAAAGGGCTCTGGCCCCATGCCCAAAATGGTGGAAAGAACTGCTTTTTACAAAGTTTCATCAAGATTGGTTAATGCAAACTTCAGTTATTGATCCGAAACATACTGTATGACAAAGTCAATGCCCTACCGCCTGCCCTCCATATCTAAATTTAACTAGAAATGGCGCGGCAGAGGCCAACTCGTATCCCCACGCCGCATGTTTGACCCAGGGGGCGCCCCAGGGTTGATTATGGGGCCATGCATAGATGAGATTGACCTTATTGTCATAAGAGATGTTAAACATCAATTTGAAGTAAATCGGTGTAGAAATGAAGAATTTATAGTAAAAGGCAATTTTGGGTGGGCGTGGTCTATGTGGGAGAGGCGCCCCAGGGTTTGTCATGGGCCATGCATAGTTGAGATTGACCGTATTGTCATAAGAGATGTTCAGTATCAATTTGAAGTAAATTGGTGTAGAAACGAAGAAGTTATAGTAAAAGGCAATTTTGGGTGGGCGTGGTCTATGTGGGCGGGGGCACCCCAGGGTTGGTAATGGGGCCATACATAGTTGAGATTGACAGTATTGTGATAAGAGATGTTCAGTATCAATTTAAAGTAAATCGGTCTAGAAATTAAGAAGTTATAGTAAAAGGCAATTTTGGGTGGGCGTGGTTTATGTGGGCAGGGCGCCCCAGGGTTGGTAATGGGGTCATGCATAGTTGAGATTGACCGTATTGTGATAAGAGATGTTCAGTATCAATTTGAAGTAAATCGGTGTAGAAATTAAGAAGTTATAGTAAAAGGCAATTTTGGATGGGCGTGGTCTATGTGGGCGGGGCGCCCCAGGGTTGGTAATGGGGTCATGCATAGTTTAGATTGACCGTATTGTCATAAGAGATGTTCAGTATCAATTTGAAGTAAATCGGTGTAGAAATAAAGAAGTTAATGTAAAATAACATAAAAAAAATGAGTGAAAATCTCTGACCTGGCCCCACCCCAACCCCCTAAACTTTTGACCCAGGGATCAGATCAAAATTCCAAATAGTGCAGGGCCGCACATATGCTCATAGCTACCATGTGTGTAAGTTTCAAGGTTCTAGTGCTTATAGTGTAGGAGGAGATAGTGGCCAGGACGGAGGGACGGACAGACGGACGGCGGAGATAACGACAATATCCCCACGCTTTTCAAAAAGCGTGGGGATAGTTACCATGGTTTTGAACTCTGCTATTGGAAATCTGCTGGATAATATTTTTTAAATGTCACTTTTAACGTTCATGTTATCATTGTTTTTTCAGCAAAAATGAATGATGCAGTATTCATCACAAAAACACAAGCATTATAGACCCAAAGTCCCCAACATACCTGTATTTCATTTTGAACACATCAGACAATTCTGGACTCTGTCGTAGAAACAGGGGGAATGCAAACACAGGGCTCTCATGTTGTCCACGACGACATCTCAATTTGGTTTGAAGAAACTGCCACACTTCTTCTCTGACTCCATTCAAAATGTTTTCTATTTCAGAATTATTAAAAAGCACTTCTTTCTCCTTGAAAGCAATTTCATTTTCCTTCAAAAGAGACTTATTTTCATTGTCATTTATACCTCTTACTGTGTTTGCTAATTGCCTATAAGAATGATTCGCTAAGTCTTGGTTCCCATCATAGGAGGACTTACTCAGCAAACTCTGAGCTTGGTTGTGGGCTTTTAAAAGTTTATAAATCAAACAGTCAGTGTCAAATGTCACCTGCCGTTTCAATGTAACATTGTGAACACATAGGCACAGAACCACGTCCAACCAGCAAAGATTATCTTTATTCCTCCAATGCACAAACTGTTTTGGGTAGCAACTCGGTTTTGCAGTGGATTTCGTTAATTTAATTGGAAGATTTGTCTTAAACTGTTCTTGTACTTGGACATTAAATTTGCTCAAATCAAGATGTGTGGTTTCAGTTACAGATTCTGTGCAAAGTGCTTCTAACAAGTTTGAAGAGCAAGCATTTTCGGGACTACAAGAAAAGGGAAATACGTTTTGCACCAAATGGACCTTTCCGTCAGTGGAACCTCTATCTGAGCAACTATCAATATAATCACTATTAGAATTCATGGAGTCATCATTTAAACTCTCAGTTGAGCCATGTCTTTTTCTCCAATATTCTCTTTTGGCCTCTTCCTGATAGATGTCTACTTTAGCATGAAGAGTCTCTTGTGATGTTTGAACTACAGAAGGAACGGTGTGGTCTCCTATACTTTGGATTGTTTGGTAAGGGAGAGAATTTATATTGTTTGAAACTGACTGGATTGTGTCCCTTGAAATCAAAGACTTCTTGTAGGCAGATGATATTTTATCCACTTGTGGACTTCCTGTTTGGTTACCTGAAAAGTAAAATACAACTTAGAGTTGCTACAATTACAAGACTTAACTGTCAAAATTTCAATAATTAAAATAAAACCAGACAAGTGAGCCAAAATCCCTTGATGGCTAACCTGACATCCAAAGGAACTGAACTACTCTGAGACGCTTAAGTTAAGTTTAGGGAACAATTTTAGAACTCAGCAGAGATATTGTATGAACAAAATGAACTAGAGCTTTGTCACAGACGTGACGTATACCCCCACGCGCAGCGATAACACAGACTATTTTGCATGCTGTCTTCACAAAACAAGAGAATCAAGTTTATGCCGATTTTTAAGAATTATAATGCCATTATCATTTATTGCCATTTTGACCTTTGAACTCTTGAATTCTTTTGCATGATATGCCGTCCAAAGTTATGGCCATTTATTTTCTTTTGAACTCTGAGTGTGACCTAGACCTTGGAGTCATCGACATAATTCTTTTGCATGACACATTGTCCAATGATTGTGAAAAATGTACAAGGTATTTTTAAAATCTCACAATAAATGACATAGTTATGGCCCCGACAAGATCATTTATGGCCATTTTTTACCTTTGAACTCACCGTGCGACCTTGACGATGCAGATATCAACGTAATTCTTTTGCGCTACACACCGTCCAATAATGGGGAACAAATGTGCCAAATGATTTTAAAATCACACAATGAATGACATAGTTATGGCCCAGACAAGCTCATTTATGACCTTTGAACTCAAAGTGTGACCTTGACCTTGGAGATATTGACATAATTCTTTTGCGCGACACACCGTCCAATGATGGTGAACAAATATGCCAAATGATTTTAAAATATCACAATGAATAGCATAGTTATGGCCCGGACAAGCTCATTTATGGCCTTTTTTTTACCTTTGAACTCAAAGTGAGACCTCGACCTTGGAGATATCGACGTAATTCTTTTTCGCACGACACACCGTCCAATGATGGTGATTAAATGTGCCAAATGATTTTAAAATCTCACAATGAACGACATAGTTATTTTTTTCTGCATTATAGGTATTTCACCGCTAAAATAAAACTTTTTGCTCTTATTTGATTTGCTTCCTGTTTTCTGTTTCCCAGCCTTAAAGGGGCCTTTTCACATTTTGGTTAATTGACAAAATAAAACAAGAGTGCCAAACTGTCACAAGATACGCCCGTTTGAAGGTTTTGGACACCATGCCAAATACTTGAAATGCACTAAGTGACCTAGTTTTAGACCCGACATGCCTCAAATTGAACTTGACCTAAATATCATTTAGACACAACTTCTGACCAAATTTGGTGAAGATCGGATGAAAACTGCTTCAATTAGAGAGCGGACACCATGCTAAATCCTTGAAATGCACTAAGTGACCCTTGACAGTTTTTGACCCGGCATTACCCATATTCGTACTTGACCTAGATATTGTCTCGATACAACTTCTGACCAAATTTGGTGAAGATCAGCAGAAAACTACTTCAATTGGAGAGCGGACACCATGCTCAATGCTTGGTTTGCACTAAATAACCTCGTGACCTGATTTTTGACCGGGCATGGCCCATAGTTGAACTTGACCTAAATATCATTTAGAACAACCTCTGACCAAATTTGGTGAAGATCGGATGAAAACTACTTCAATTAAAGAGGGGACACCATGATAAATCCTTGCAATGCACTAAGTGACCCAGTGACCTAGTTTTTGACCAGGCATGACCCATGTTCGAACTTGACCTAGATATTGTCTAGATACAATTTCTGACCAAGTTTGGTGAAGATCGGATGAAAACTATTTGAATTAGAGAGCGGACACTGCTGTGGATGCCGCCGCCCGCCCACCCACCAAGGGTGAAACTATAATACGTACTGTTTTTTCAAAATGGGCGTATAAAAAAACATTCTGACACTGTTCATTAAAGTCTGCCTTGTTGTTCCGGATTTGTAGTTTAAAGAAAACAGTTTACAGACCCAGGTTTGTCATGTCACAAGAGGATAGAGGTATTGCCATAAACCATGTTGGGATCAGTAGAGTAAAAAAAAACATACTGTTAGGTCAATCACATATCTACTGGATTTAAACTATCTTAGTTAATATCTCCTCATATTAACCCTAGAAATAATCACATTTTACTGCAAACAATAACAGTGAATAGCAAAAGAGGCATGATAACCGAAATCCAGACTATTAGCAAACAACCAAATATCTTGGACCCCAAGATTGTGCATAGTGCACAAGATGATCAGTGTTTTCTACTTCATGTAGTCTAATAAAGTCTCATATCAGTTTGCAATTTCATTTTTTTAAAATGGTATTCAAAACCAAAATCTATGTGTATGATGAAAATTGGTGTAAAAAGTGACATTAATTATTGAGCATCTTATTAATAGCAAGCCAAATTAACACTATGTCCTTAAAATAAACTCTTCAGTGTAAAATCCATTGTCAACCAAGTTAAATTGTTGTAACTTCAAACTACCGGTAATTCTAATTTTCAACTAGATGCAACTACTGACCAAGTTTGGTAAAGATCGGATGAATACAATTTGAATAAGAGTCCGGACAAAGTGGCGCTGTTGAAAATGGACTAATTGACCCTATGACCTAGTTTTTTACCTGGCATGACCCATATTCGAACTTGGCCTAGATATCAACTAGATGCAACTACTGACCAAGTTTGGTGAAGATAAGATTTATACAATTTGAATTAGAGTCCGGACAAAGTAAAATGCACTAATTGACCCTTTGACCTAGTTTTTGACCCAGCATGACCCATATTCGGACTTGACCTAGATATCAACTAGATGCAACTACTGACCAAGTTTGGTGAAGATCGGATGAATACAATTTGAATTAGAGTCCGGACAAAGTGGCGCCGTTGAAAATGCACTAATTGACCCTATGACCTAGTTTTTGACCCGGCATGACCCATATTCGAACTTGGCCTATATATCAACTAGATGCAACTGCTGACCAAGTTTGGTGAAGATCGGATGAATACAATTTGAAATAGAGTCCGGACAAAGT